>NC_056750.1:805658081-805808081 GCF_019279795.1 Protopterus annectens | reverse complement strand
ACCTTACAGACATGGTCCCTAAACTCTAATCTTCTTGACAAAGTAGTAGTAGTAAAAGAAATTAACAATGTACTAGACGAGCTTGGTGCCAATCTTTTAACTTCCGGTATGCCACTAGACATTCTATGGGCGGTCACAAAAACTAAAGTTAGGGGCCTCTTAATTCAAAAACCTCCTACTTTAAAAAAACTCACAAGAGAGGGAGAATCCAAAATTTAAGCAGAAAATCCAAGACATTGAAAAAATCACTCCAAGAATACTTTAGTCCTAATTTAGAAGCCCAACTAATCACCAGAAAGAACTATACTCAATGGATGTACAAAATCTCTCATTCCAAGAAATGAAACTCCTTGCTAACTATTCTGAATGGACCCAACAACCCTCCATACTGTTAGGTAGACTCATAAACATCCATCAAGATCCCCCTAGGATTCTACAAATTAAATGTAACAATGAACTGCACACGAATAACCAAGATATTCTGACAGTTTTTGAAAAAAATATACAATCTATATGGTCCGCAGGATGCAATACACCCAGAGTCTTACAATGACTTTTTTTTTTTTTTTTTTTTTTTTGCAGTATCTCATTTCAACAAATTGAAAAACACTAAACTGAATTCCTGGAAGCCCCTTTAAGAACAAGAAATTGTGGAGGCAATTAAAAGTCTAAAAAATAACAAAGCCCCAGGTCCCGATGGCTTCACTTCTAATTTTTATAAAAAAAATTTCTTCTAAAATATCTCCTATCCTTCTTAAAATTTTAGAATACATTAGTAAATTTGGATTTGGAGACCTATATCTAAACAATTTTAAAACTCTTTATTCACAAACTAAATACAGACAAATTTAACCCATCTAACTACAGACTAGTTTCACTTATTAACAAACATTAAAGTCATGAATACGGCTCTGGCAAATAGACTTAAAGTTCTCCACACAATCATTTCTCCACAGCAATCTGGCTTCATGAAGGGTAGACAAACCTGGGACAACACACTCACTCTAGATGCTGCCATCCAACTTTCTGCAATCCATAAACTTCCCTACTACCGTATGGCACTCGATGCCACAAAAGCTTTTGGTAGTCAATCATGGATTCTTGTTGCTGATTCTCAAACAATTTAACTTTCCAACTAATTTCATGAATACAGTCAAAATCATATATGTCTTCTTTTACCACTCTGAATGTTAATAAACTATGTTGTTCTAAAATACAGTTAAATAATGGAACAAGACTGAGCTGTCCCCTCTCACCCTACCTCTTTAACATATATATCGAACCCCTGTTTATATACTTGACACAAAAAACATTTCACCACATTCCCAATATTTTGGGGACAAATCTGGTATTTTCAGCCTTTGCGGATGACCTCATATATTTCCAGTTACCTAATAATGACTTGACTTAAAAATTCAAAACACTATTGAAACCTTCTCGAAAACTTCCAATTATGAAATGAACCCTTCAAAATCTTATTTTTCCAATTAACCCAAGCAATCATAAAGATCCTTTTTCCTATAACCCAAATTAAGTTAAAATATATCTTTAAGTATGTAGGGATAATATTTGACCATAGTAACTCCCTACAAAATCTTGCCAAATCATGGACTAACATCGAAAAATGATATAGACAGATGGAAGAACATGAATGTCCCCTTTTTATCTAAAATAGCAATTATAAAAATGAATATCCTACCCGGGTTACTATACTAATTTAATGCAACAAACAGCAACATCCCTTTAAACTTCTTCAAAAAGATAAACGCAACTTTAACTAAATTCATTTGGTTTCCTAAGACCACACAGATCTCCCTACCAAAATTAATGCTTCCCAAAAATAAAGGGGGACTGGGAATAACAGATTTTAGATTATACTACGACATAATTTGTGCCAGCAGAATCATGTTAGCTGCAGACCATAATCCAATTAACTCTACTCATTCCACCCAGTGGGTTGGTCTTTGGCATGCACATGTAAAACTGTGCAATATAAATCCCAAATCACTACCCTTTATAAATGTGTATTAAAAGACATGAAACTACATAATCTAATCAAATATAAATTTATTCCAGAAGCTTTTCTCTTCACTAGGTCTAACAAACACACTTATTCTCTAGCAACCTATTCATTTAAATCCAAATCTAAAACTGGGTAATAAAATTATAAATCTTGACCAATTCCCCCAAATTAAAAACTTAAATGTCTGAGATTTCTACGCCATTAAGGATAACTCTCTAAAGGACTTCAAAATTAAAATTTGAACTCCATAACGAATATACAGTAATTTTAAGACAGATCAAAGAGTATCTACTTTGGGGTTATTTCCCTAATGAGGTTCAGGAAGAAATAAACATTGCCCTATCCCTCCTGAAATGCCTAAAAATTAAAAGGAAAATGTTATCAGTTGCATACAACTTTACCTCAACCATTAAATGTCAATCTTCTATTACATTTGCACAGTATTGGAGAAACAAAAACTCCAAACTGACAGATGTTCAGGTTTGTCCCCTTCAAAGAAATTATGTGCACAATTAATGATAAATAAGACGCTCAGGGGTATAATATGCATTATTAATAGCTTCTTTCCAAATACTTCACCTCTCTGCCCCACAGTGACAGCCAACCTCCTACATATACTGCGTTACTGTAAGTACGCACAAAGCTTATGGAACTCACTTGGGGTTAAACTTGAAAAAATTGGTTATGGGAAATCCACCCTTTCATGGGAATTTACTGTATTGCATGTGGGTCACAAGGGCCTACCCACTAATGAAGTGAGAGTCCAGATTGCTCTCTTTATGCTAATTAACCTTTATATTGCACAGAACTGGTTGGACTGCTGAAAAACAAACTGGGAAAATTTTACAAAGATGGCATCCAAGTATATTGTATCCCATAAACTAACTACAGAAAATATTAGCAAACGCATGAAGTACCTTAACTTCTGGAGTACAACCATGGACTGTATATCCCGAAGTAAAATAAAATGGCTTCACACTGTTTCTACTATACTAATACTATTGGCAGTCCTTCCCTCCAAAGTCTTTAACTCATTCAGTCCCGTTATGTTTACTTCAGTGTGTCGATTTAGTAATAATAATGGTGCAAGAATGTAGCACTATATGGTTCTGTTATAATATTCACAACTTTGGCCGGTTTAGATTTCAGATGTTTATACATGGTAGCCTACCAGCTATTAAAAGCTGTCTTGCTTTTTGGGGCATGGTAGTGCACTCCTATTTGACCTTCTATTTCTTCACAAAACCAGTAACTCTCAAGCAACCAAGAAACTACAGTTGCCCGGCATCTACCGATCCCCATGGGTGCCGGTTAACAGAGTTTACTGTAGCCTATTGCATTTTTAAACCATGATTATAAAGTGTTTATAATGGCTCAAAGAATGGCAGAGGTTATGCCAAAATTGATTTGGATCAATGTGGTTTTGTTGAGGGGAGGCAAACATTTTGACAATGTTAATTGAACAATGGAGATCTAGAGGGAAGCAGAATGTGAGAAAATACTGCTGCTGTTGGTGGATCTTGATGCAGAGGAAGAATTTGATAAAGTAAGCTGGGATTTTGGGGGTAGGGCAATAGAAGCATTTGCATTCCCTGATACAATAATAAGGTTAATTAAATGGAAGGGTTTCTCTCTAACAAGTTGTCTGAAAATAGGAACTAGGCAGGTGTGTCTAGACGTTTTATGCAGGAGTAAGGGGAAATCATGGTTCTCTGAGTATGCCAGCAGTCAAGGGGGGGGGGGCTTTCAGTCCCTCTTATGTCAGTCCCACATAGATTTAATAGGGACAGTAGATATGTTTGTAACATTATGCATGGTAATTGGAAAATGCTTTTAGTGGATGAACGGATAGGGAATGTAGTTGGCTCTGTACCTCAGTTCAGTTATAAGAGGAACAGTAACTTGAAAGACCTATTATGTTACAGACCAACAAATACATGTAGTTTTAGATTTCCATCAGAAAAGAAAGGTACATACCCTTGTAAGAGATGCAAAGCATGTCCTTTTATAAATACTTTAAATAAATGTTCACACCCAAGTACACACAGGCTTCCTTTTTATAAAGGATATGCTACATGCACTACTAGAAATGTGATGTATATTGCTAAGTGCAGCCATTGCACTTGTTTTTATGTACCTAAAATGAACCAGATGTTTAAGCATTGAATTTTACAACACCAATCTGCTATACGTAATAGTTTAGAACACAATGCTTTGTTTCAACATGTAGCACTTTACTCTGATCGTAGCTTTTCCTTTTTGCGTATAGATACCATCAACAATAACATTAGTGGTGGAGATTTGCAAAATGCCACTGAGGTAAGGGAAACATTGGATAGCAGAACTGCGTGCATATGTTCTGCCAGGTTTAAATGCTTTTATTCCTTTAAAACCTGTGCTGAAAGCTCAGACTGTGATCTGGTTATGTTAAACACATGAAGTTTTATACAATTGTGTGTGTTATGATTGTCCTTTATATGCTTTTATATTTATATATATATCTTGGTATGTGTTTTCACATATGCATACTTTATTTGTTTTGAGAATATGTTGTGATGCATCAGGAAATGACATCTGCTGTTTTGTGATTCACCAGGATCTTGCATGGGCCATTTGAGTTCTGTTGATTGGCTTATGACATTTTAAAAGTAGTATATATAGTTATATGCATGTCAGTTAATGGCAGGATCTGATGACATTTTCTGAAAGTGCTTATCCTGTTACTAATAAATTTATGCTTGTTGTCGTGGTGACCTTGCTGCTGTTCGGATATGCTTTGATTTTTTTTATCCGATTGAAGCAAGCTTTTCTGGATTCTCCTTTTTAAGTTCAAGGAAGAAGTGTTTGCCTAGCACAGTTTAAATGGTGTTTGTTCAGCTGTAAAGAACCATTGCCACAATGTGGCATCCTCTGTTTCACTGTATAATTTGCATGCCTTATCAGACAGACAGGTGTGCTTCTGTTACATATGTGCTGTCTGATTGTAAGTTGCAGAGGGAAAATTGGAAGTTTTCTGTCTGTCCTACCAGTAAGGTTGCAAACCTTTTCTTTGACCCCTGTTTCTTAGGTTCTTTGCCGTTTGTTCTTATGCCTCTGTAAAATGGAGTCCGGCATCTACCTCTTCATTTTCACACATGCCAGTATTCTGCACCTGTAGCCTTTTCTAAAGGTAAGGAAAGCCTTCTTGCAGGAAATACTTCAATTTGGTATCCACTGATGGATGCTGTCCTCCACAGGATATTTATTTTACTCCCTTCTCCCTCTATATAACCCACAGTGTAGCTAAACTGACTTTCCTAACTAAGAATTTCATTTTCTTTGTAGTCTCGGCGCCTGCCAAGAGGATTTCAGAAGTCCACTCTGTTTCAGGCAGTCTTCCACTTTTCTCCCAAGGAATAAATGGCCTTCAGGACTAATAAATACTTTATGCTTAAAATTGCTGTATTAATCCATCAGGTAACTGGATTTCTTCCCAGTTTGTTCCAACTAGGGAGAAATGCACTGTATAGATATCCATTAATGCTCTGTTATGTAGGCAGAACTAACTTCCCCCACCCCACCCCATGGCTAAAATGCAGTTTGGTAACAAAGTAACTGAGCATAGCTTTGTCTGGATTGTTGACCATCTACATTTTTTTTTTTTACTGGGAGTATAACAAAGCTGTTCCTATAACCACATTGCAATTCCTCTAGAGCGGCGCTATTTCTGTTTTTACTGTAATGCTACTTTCAGTGCAGTATGCACTGCAGCACCTTGGTCTTCTCATTTTTGTGCAGGGCGTTACAAGACTGACATTCTTAGTCTGGGACTTCTTTTGGAGCCACTGCAGTCAGGGGCATGTTTTCATAAAAAGTTAAAGACTCTGCCCTGTAGGTTACCAAATGTCTGTTCATACTAGATACAAAAGTCATAGTACCTACCAAAAAGAGGGGATGTCTTTGGTAACCTATCCTCTCTCTTCTTATGAGCCCTCACCTCCAATTTTTCTTCCATTGTTGTTTTGTGACTGGCCTCCGCTTTTCCGTGAGCGCAGAACTGGAGAGTGAGAGTGCCACTGTGCATGATGAGGAGGGAAGGTATGTGGAGAAAGATTGGCCTTGACACTGCGCTTAAAGAGAGCGTACACTGAAGTGCTGTTAACCTTTGGTTAAAGGTTGCAGTGGCTAGGCATATCTTTCCTAAGTGGATTGTTAATTGTGGTGTTTTTCCGTCTGGCAGCAAACTGCATCTTTTTCATGCAAGGCTTGGGCAGACTGCACATCTGGTTAAGCAAAGAATTTTTGTACCATGGATTTTTGGCTTGTGGGGAAGAAAAACAGATGAGTGTTCCAGTTTAAGAAGTGGCCTAATGTCAGTTCAGGAGGAAACCTGAATTATTCCTGCTTGCAACCCGGTTCTTGTGAAAGATCAGTGTGTTCTATACAGATAATGGCTTCCATTTTAAGAGCTCCTGTGAACAGGATGATATTGTTGGGACAGTGAGGATTAATTTTGTTTACACAGTTCATTTCAAAGTTTAATAGTCAGACAAAACATTTAAAAGGCATGCAGGAATCTTCCACCACTGGAAGGAGAACACACATCCACCATTAGCTCCCCCATGCCCTGTTTAAACTGAGCAGAACATGTGAAAGACTGCACCTGACTGAGCAATATTTAAGTAACCTCACTCCCATAAATCCCTGACCAGGTAGGACTTTAAATCTTTAGTTCAAGTCAAAGGCTTTGTTGCATACCGTAACTCTGTCTACACATTCACTTTTCCTGGGATGCCTGTGGCCACAGGTACAATGCCCTGTTCACCAGACTAGCATAGGTAGTGCATGTGTATGCTGCCTCGTTTCTACAGTGCCATGGCCTGATTGACAGGCTGAGTAAGGCTTCTGTTGTTCATTTTCACTTCCAGAGCTTTTACAGTGAAAGAAGTTGCCAGATTTCCAAATGGTTTATAGAACCCCTTTCTGTAGTTACCAACACCTTGCAATCCATTTTCACACCTGCATTCTTATGCTTTCAGTGTAAACACTAGAGATTGTGGCCACTTTGAGGCAGAGATGAGCTATTCTTTTTAAGGATTGGGGATAAGCATATCTGCAGGTATTGCTCTACGCTTAATGTACATGCTTTTTATAATGTCTTTCTCTTTGAAAGATGCCTTCCAGTGATATAAGTTGGCATTTTTCCACTCCAGGAATCCACAAGTGAGAGCTTTCAAGTAAGACTTACAGGTATGTTGGTTGGAAATATTTGGATAAGGTGCCTGTTGATATATAGTCAGACAGAAATAAGGGTAATAGAATAATAAAGTAGGCAAATAAAAACTTGTACATTTTAGGTCATTTTCCTTCCACTGCACTTGGATGCTAAGAGCAGATGTTCGTCGTGTGACACTGCTGCAGTCATTACACTTGGGTTATCCTGCCATCAGGCAGTCCCGAAGTTGGCCTGAGTTCCAAAGTCTTGGTCCGGCGTCGGTTGCTGTCGCCTCTTCCCTGACGTCAGTGCGACAGGGGTATATAAGATGCAGCCGACGCCATTTTCTTCAGTCTTTCTTGCCGCACGGTGCCCGAAGCAGAAGCAGTTCGCCAGTGCCGGTTGGCCGACTCCTGAGATTCCGAATCCAGAACCAAAGTCTTCTAAAAAGCTAAGTACCCCGTTGGGAAAACTTTTTCTTGCCTCAGGCCGATGTCAGTAAAAGTTAATTGCATTTCTTGTGGGAAGCAAATACCTCATAAGGATTTCCACTCCTACTGTATTCCATGCCTAGGCCCAGACCACAACGTCACTGGTTGTCGGTTTTGTGCTAGGTTCAACAAGCGCACCATTAAACGTCTGTTTGTTTTTGCCCGACTTTATTTTGGCAAAAAATTTAATTATATCATGCCATCGGAACTTCCGACGACCAGAATCCATAAAAAGCGCAAAGACAAGGACAGGCATCCGAGGCCCAAGATAGACGACTAGGCCTCTCCTAGGCCGGTCGCCGGCTCTCCGGTTTTCAGCGAGGCACCTACGCAGCCCCTGACGACCGCTCCAACAAAACCACAGACCGCCTCAGACTCCCACGTGGAGCTGGCCGGGCCTTCGGACGCTCTAGTTATTCAGATAACCGAACTTAATCCTTCAAAGGGAACCGAAGTAGCTGAACAAACCACAGCTACAGAGGGTGTTTTCAGACCTACTCAATTAACCATTAAACCCTCTGTTAAATCTAAGCCTCCCTTAAAGGCAAAGAAACAGACACAGCAATCTCCTGGGTAGGTTTCCATGCCTAAGAAACAAATGCTACAAATGGCCGAAGACCTTATCACCCTGATCAGAGGGTCCCAACCCCAGATAAAAGGCCCAGACTAGATGCAGATTATGAATCATCAGACTAGGTGTCCATTTCCTCAGATTCATCATCAGACCTAGGGTATTCCTTACCCCCTTATGAGGATTCTGATGCTGAGGAGTCAATTCCTTCAGCCTCTCCGCCTGAGGACTACTCATTTGGGGAGACCCTTCATTCCATGAGGGAGCATTTCCACTGGGAAGGCCAGGATTATTCAGAATCCAAGAAAAGGCTTGGGGATTTCCTGTTATTGCCTCAACACAGACCCCTTGCCATTCCGCCTGTGTTAGATATTGTGGATGATGTATATACTGAATCCAGCTTAAACCCTGACTCCTTACCACCAGCCCCAATTAAGCCAGATAGATATTACAGAGTCCCTGACTCTCTCAAATTTCTATACAAAAGCCCTGTTGCAGACCCTGAAACTATTTCCCAGGGACCCAAAGGGATTAAGGCCTCATCAGCAAAAAACCCAGTCCCCTCTGACAGAGATTCCAGAGCATTAGACAGATGGGGTAAGAAAGTTTATACATCCGCAACTTTAGCCATGAGAGCCTTGAATTGCCAGTTTCATATGTTAAAATATCAGCAATTTTTAATGTCTCAGTTGAAATAGAAGTTTCTTCCAGATACAGATCCTCCTAATTTGAAAGAAATGCAGGATTTATTGCATGCAGCTGAACAAGTGGGAAAACATACTTTGCAATGTGGTTTTGATTCTTTACAGGCTCCGTCATTAGAAGGCATGCTTGGTTAAAAGAACATATGCTACCAGATCATGTTAAAGCCAAATTACTGGATGCACCTTTACAGCGGGATGTGTTGTTTGGAGTCGAGGCAGAGGAGGTATTAAAAAAGATGGAGGATAAGGCAAAATCTATGCAAACGGTCAAAGATTTCTTACAGGTCCAACCTCCTCGTTTTAGCAGAAATTGGCCAACAATTGGTCCTTTCCAGTCACAGACAGACCTCAAAGGGGCAGATATAGACGTCCAAGAGGTAGAGGTCAGACACAAGGCTCTTACAGACCTCAACAATGGGGTACATCAGGCCAGAAAGAAGGGGAAGACAGGCCCCAACGTTATAAAAAGCAGTCTCAATGATTTCCCACTACAGCTGCCAAACAACTGTCTATTGGCAGCTCCTTTAGGAGGAAAACTGGCTCTTTTCTACCACATTTGGCATTGCATCACCAAAGACAGATGGGTTCTCAACATCATATCTCAAGGTTACAGGTTTCACTTCCACACTCTTCCAAGGTTAAAAGGAATGCCAAATCTGCCACCAAATCAATGGGCAGAGGCTCAAAAACAAATTACAGCACTCATGGATTTGAGAGCTATTCAAAAGGTACCACCACAAGAGCAAGGCCAAGGATTTTACTCGACTCTTTCTGGTCCCCAGGAAAGACAAAGCCTGGAGACCCATTCTGGACCTTTCTTCTCTGAACACTTACCTGGATGTTCCGAAATTCAAAATGTTGACACTACAGCAGCTTCTTCCCGTGCTGGGCAAGAAAGCTTGGCTTGTGACATTGGACCTCAAAGAGGCATACCTGCATGTCCCTATCAGACAAAACTGCAGAAGATACCTCAGATTTCTAGCAGGTTCAATGCATTGCCCTTTGGCTTATCTACTGCGCCCAGAGTCTTCATAAAGTGCCTGGCACCAGTAATTGCATTTTGCAGGCAAAAAGGAGTTCAAATTTACCCATACCTGGATGACTGCCTAATTCGAGCAGAGAGCAAGGACATTCTTAAGCATCTGGCGTACGTAAAAAAGTTAAGTTGCCTGGGGTACACAGTAAACGAAAAGAAATCAAAACTAGTGCCCTCACAACAGATAATATTCCTGGGTGCCAGCTTAAACACAACGGCCCAGATGGCTTATCTCACTCCAGACCAGCAAGAACTGACTCAATATTTTCATTTAATGGCAACAAAGACCCAACTCCCTGCAAGAAAAATTCTGCAGGCCTTGGGCTACATGGCATCTTGCATGCTACTAATTCCATATGCCAGATTGCATATGAAGAAACTACAATGGTACCTAAAGAGCGTATGGTCTCAACACTGTCAAGACCTGGAAACAGTTTTGCCACTAATTCCTTGCCTTCAACAGGAGTTTCAATGGTTGGCCCAAGCTTGTCACCTCAACAAGGGACAGCCTTTTACTCAACCCACAGCCAGGCAAACACTGATAACAGATCCATCGGATTATGCCTGGGGAGCACACATGGCAGGAAAATGTATTCAGGGCGAGTGGCCCACAGAACAAAGACATCTCCACATCAATCAAAAAGAGATGCTAGCTGTAAAAAATGCAATTATAGCTTTCAAGGAACTGCTACATCCAGGACAACTACTACTGCAGACAGACAACACCATGGTTATGTGGTACATAAACAGGCAAGGGGGAACACACTCCTATCCCCTCTGCAGACAAGCCATGACCTTGTGGAACACAGCTTTAAACTACCAAGTTCATCTGCAGGCACATTTCCTGCCAGGAGAGAAAAACATACTGGCGGACTATCCATCATGGATCGAATGGCAATTAAGTCCACAAATTTTCAGAATGATATCACAAAAATGGGGGAAACCACACATAGATCTGTTTGCATCCCCAATGAGCTGCCAACTACAGAAATTCTGCACAAGGAGCTACCATCCACAAGCATGGAAAGTGGATGCCCTCTCATTCAGCTGGAAAAACCTGCAAGTATACGCTTTCCCTCCTTTTACCTCTCCTTCCAAAGGTACTCGTAACATCCAGGCAGGAAGAGCCAAAGATGATCCTGATTGCACCAGACAGGCCACGCCAGCACTGGTACCCAATCCTAAAGAACTTAACACAGGAACCACCCTGGATTTTGCCTCAAATTCCACAGCTTTTAACACAACACAACAATCAGATACTTCACAGCCAGCTAAATCTAGCTGCATGGAAAATTCCTTAACCAAGCAAGCATTGCCTCTCTCCAAAGCTGTTATGGATGTCATTCTGGAGGCCAGAAGGCCTAGCACCAGGAAAGCCTACTCAGATAAATGGAAGAGATTCTGTGCCTGGAACCCTGTGGTCCCAAACATTCCTCAATTACTTCAATACTTAACTGAGGTGCTGGACAAGGGCCTCTCCTTCTCATCCATCAAGATTCATGCAGCATCCATTTCTGCTCAATACAACACGGATCCACTAATTTTGTCACATCCTTTGCTCAAACAGTACCTTAGAGGGGCAAAAAACTTGAGACCACCCCGTAGAGCTCCTATATCAACTTGGGACCTCAACTTTGTTTTGGAAAAATTAACTTTGCCTCCTTTTGAGCCAGCTAACACAGCAGAAATAAACTACCTCTCTTGGAAGACTGCTCTGCTATTTGCAGTAACATCAGCAAGAAGAGTTTCAGAATTACAGGCTCTAATGGCAGTGGAACCTTTCCTCATCTTCCACCAGGACAGGGTGTCCTTAAGAACTAACCCTACGTTTATGCCAAAGGTAGTATCAAGTGTGACTCTAAACCAAACTATTCACTTGCCAACCTTTTTATACAAAACCACAGAACAAAGGGGAGAGACTCCTACATTCTTTGGACATTCACAGACAATTACGCTTCTACTTGGACAAGACCAAAGCTTTCAGAAAATCTGAGCAATTTATTGGTAGCATATGCTGCAGGAGCACAGGGAAAAGCCATTTCAAAGCAGACTATTTCTAAGTGGATTGCTCAGTGTATACGTTTTTGCTATGCACACCATGGGAAACCTGTCCCTAGCAGCATTAGATCTCACTCCACCAGGGCAACAGCCACTTCAACTGCCTACCTCAGGGGAGTGCCTACCAAGGATATTTTAGAAGCAGCAACATGGAGTTCTGTACATACCTTCACCAAACATTACCATTTGCCTTTATATTTCAAATCAAGAGCAGGCTTTGCCACTGTTGTGCTGCAGGGCCTTATAGCCTCCCCTAATGCCTTATAGATCAATCCACCCTACCTCAGCTTTGGGATTCCACCCAAGTGTAATGCCTGCAGCAGTGTCACACGATGAACATAGTACAGTTTTGTACCTACCATAAATGTAGATGTTCGAGTGTAGACACTGCTGCATTCCAGGTTACCCTCCCTCCTTCCCCTCTTACTTGCTGGTACGTACCCAAGTATCCTACCCATCACTGCCTATGGGGGTTATTTGCTGGATACTGAAAGTGTTTTACTGTTTTTTCATATGCATGTTTTATTAGCATTTTTGCATTGCCTACCTTTTTGGGGCACCTGACATCTGGGGCAAGAAAAACTGAAGAAAATGGCGTCGGTTGCATCTTATATACCCCTGTCACACTGACGTCAGGGAAGAGGCGACCTCAACCAACGACGGACCAAGACTTTGGAACTCAGGCCGACTGCGGGACCGCCTGACAGCAGGATAACTCAAGTGTAATGACTGCAGCAGTGTCTACACTCGAACATCTACATTTATGGTAGGTACAAAACTGTACTTTGTGCTGGAGTGCCATTCAAGGTCAGTGTGGATTTCCATCACATAAAAAATGCATGTTGGGTTCTTTGTTCTGAAATTGTACATAGAGATTTGGGTACATGTAGTGAGTGGTATTTCCAAGAGGATGCCTAATGCTGATTGTACTCTTGAGTAGACACATTCCAGAAAGAAAGACAATGCAGAGAGTTGTGACATTGAAACACAAAAGCTGGTAGCATTATTGAGTTTAATCACTACAGTGTTACTGAAAATGCTGACCTTTTCTTCTTTTAAGTATACTGTGTGTAATAGTTGTAGTTGTTTGTCGTAGTACTCATGTGCCTCTGCGTGTCTTGTCTTCTTTTCAAGAGTCGTAAGAAACAGCGTGATGAAGTGGATGTAGTAGGACCCAGTGAGGAGGCCGGAGCTGTGGGAATGAGCAGTAACTTCAAGAGCAGGGAGCAGATGGTTAATGAGCGGATTGGGTACAAACCCCACCCAAAGACAAACAATCCAACATCGCTGTTCCAAAATTTCCAGTTCTAGGTATCCTGCAGGCTTTGTGCCAAATCATACAAGAAGAATCGAGCAGGCAAGAATATCCAGTGTCTGTGCTGAAAAAAAAAAATACTGAATTTTAAATGTGACTGAGTGCATTGCCTTGGAATACCATAGATTTTCTTATTTTACACAGTAAAGTACAAGAGTCACTTGAGTGAAAGTACAGTTTCAGACTGAGGCATGGAAAACCCAACAAACTTTAAGTATGCAACGTTTTGCACTGAACTGCCTGTTCTTAGTTTTTAAGGTACATCCATTACTTTTCTGCCTTCAGGTGTCTGCGTACATATTCCCTAAAAATATGCATTAAAAAGGCTAGTGTCATGCTTCCACACAACACACTGCTGCACTTTTACTATTAGTTGCTTATCTGAGCAAAACAGTGAATTACGAACACATTGCCAGTTTGTTGAACATTCAAATTTTGATTTGTAAGTTTTTCACTTTGCACATAATCAGTAATTGCTGTTACGTGTGGAAAATCTTGTTTGATAAGATGTTAACATTTTAATAGAAGTATTAAATTTTTAAAGGGTTACTAGGATGTATTGATTTTTTTTTTTAACTGGTGAAATATAATTAACATAAAACTCGTGCTTTGCAGTCTTCAAAACATTGCTGTGAAACGTCATTCTGTTAAAATTATCTTCACATTGAAATCCTGTTGAGGCTCTTCCCTTGTTAAAAGAAACTTATTTTTTACATTTAATATGACCTCTAGAAAGGGATAAGTCATGTATCTGCTGTACAACATACTTTTTGCTGCTGTTAAAACCTCCAACATGTTTTGCAGATTTTCTGTGCTGAACTGTGACACCTAAGAAATGTCAATTTTCTTGACACAGTGATTCCTTTCTTATTAGTTAAAATGATACTGCATTCTTTGTGGGTATGTCCATTTTTCTTGAGTGCATCTCGTTTACTAGTAATTATTTGAATTCATATTCCCCTGTAACTGCATGACTGAGTAGCAGATTAATTCATTCACAGCACTGACCTATAATTTCTTTGCATTAACCTTATATTCCCCTGAATGTTCCTATTAATTTTCACCCTCCCTTTAAACTAGAATTATAGCTTTCCATGTTTGTGTGCAGTTGTTAATCTGAAAGATCTAGTTTCTAGCATATTTCTTAAAATATTCAGAAGGACCAATTAATTGATCTCATGAATACCTACTCCTTGACCATTTTATTTCACATTTCTTTACAAGGGTAGTGCACTGATCTCAGTGGACCATATCACACTGTAAGAAAGAGAACGGTTACATTTATGTCTGATAGAGATGCAGAGCTACATAAACCTTAACAGTTGCCTCCCTGTATCAGGTTACAGAGTGGATTCAGGAGCAAGTAATGCATTTGATGTTTGGTGAGTTAATGTCATTTTGGCTTCTCTGAGAGTCGCTGTATAATCTACATCCTACAATCTGAGTAGAGAAGTAAGAGAATAAAAGAGGGGTGAAGGAGAAGAGTTGCTGGGATGACTTTTACTGGCGAAGGAGTGAATAGAGAAAGGAACGGTAGTGAGAAGATTTAAGTGATCAGAATGGTGGCATTGGTATGAAACTTGTAAATATTTTTTTTGTTTGTTTGTAAACTCTTGTGTGAAGGGGATTTTTTTGTGTAGGTTGGTAGCGATTCCCAGAATTTGGGACCAGATGGGGGACAATGCATAATTGCCATAGTGCAAGTGTATGATAAGGTTTTAGGAACACGTTTGTGTGCTAGAGTCAAGAAGGAGTTCGTAGTAAGGGTTCTGTACAACAGGAGGTTTAGTCTTTGATAGGGAGACAGTGAATTATCTGAGATTATTGCTGTGGTGGTCTTGAAATGGTTTGTGAAGAAACATATTTTGTTCGGTGGTTGCATTTTTATTTGCTGTAGCAATGGCAGGCAGTTGGTACTGTAGCTAAGGCAACCAGAATTCCTTTGCCTATAGCTGCTCTTTCTGGGCTGTCATACAGTTGGAGTCTTCAAGCCCAGAAAAGTAGCAAAACAACCCCCCCCCCCATGTGGTTCTGAAAACTAAGAGTTGGGTCAAGCCAGATTCCCAAGTACTTGAATGAGGAGGTTGTTTCTAAATGGAGGATTTTGTTTTCTGTGGTATGAAGTGTATTGAGAGCTTTAGCAATCCTTTTGAGCGCCAAAGAGCAGAGATTGTTCCTTTGGTTTTAAAGGAGTTTAATAACTTGTTCATAGGTAGGTACTAGGCTATCTGCCCGAGGGCATTTTTAAGCCTAGCCAGTGTGTGTCTGCTTTCGCCGCCCCATTGATTAACTGAGCCTCTGTCAAGTAGAGCCAATGAAGTGATCCCAGGGGTGTATTTTCTGTTACCCATCCACTCGTCAAGGCTTCTATTTTCTGTTACCCATCCACTCGTCAAGGCTTCTCTTGAAGAGTGTTAGTGAGGGGCTCTGCCTAATGCAGTTAGGAATTTTGTTCCAAAGCATGTGGAGTCTCTGTGACAGGAATATATCCCTTCAGCATGTTCTATTTATTGTTGTGGCTAGGTTTCGCTCACTAGAGCACGTGTCTCGCAGTGACTTGGATTTCTTTAGGTGGAGCATGTCCATCAATTCTGAGTTGGACATGGCTTTGTAAGTCAGGCAGAGATCACTTCTGAGTAAGTGATATGCCACTGAGTACAGTTGGAGTTTTTTCAATTGGGCTGCATAGGACATATGTTTGAGGCCAGTAATCCTCTTGGTGAGGTGCTTTTGTGGTCTTTCCAGCTGTTGGAAGTGTCTTGTGAGGTACATCCCTAATGGGGCATTGTACTCTATGATGGGTCTGATGAGTGACAAGTAGAAGGGCACTATAACCTCTTTATTTCTAGTGCGAGCCCCTTAGTAATTAGATGGGCCACATAGAAGGATTTCCTAACTACTTTGGCAATATAGGTTCATAGATAGGTACTAGGCTATAGGCCCTAGGGCCTATACAAGCCTAGCCAAAAAGGTACCCTGGCTTTCGCCACCCAAGAAAATTATTTTCCTGTGCCCCTGTCAAGCAGAACGATAGAAGTGATCCCCGGGGTGAATTTCCTATTACCCATCCTGATTGTCAAAGGAGAGATTACCGTCTACCTGGGTCCCCAGATCTCTTATTACCTCTTCTGTATTAGGGGGTCTGCCGCCTCTGTGGTAATTCGTGGGTGTTTTGTTTTTCCCAAACGGGATGACTATGCATTTTTTGGCATTTAGCATGAGGCCATGACTTTGACACCAGGTGTTTGTCTCAGTAAGGCCTTTTTGAAGGATGCCTGTGTCAGCCAGAGAGTCAATTATGGCTCCCAGTTTGCAGTCATCGGTGAACTTGGTTAGCCATAGTCCTCCTGTGTTTGCCTGTACTTCTGAGAAATATTTGCAGAACAGTAGGGGTCCCAGAACCGAGCCTTGCGGGACACCACTTGTGACTGGTTTAGAGTCTGACCTGGAGCCCACTGTTCTTACTGTGTGAGTTCTGTCTGCAAGCCAATTGGCAACCCATCTTGTGACATAGGGGTTTATGTTCAGGCTGGTGAGTTTTTCTATGATACCCGAGTGAGGAATGGTGTCTTAACGCCTTGGCGAGATCAAGGTAGGCTGTGTGAACAACCTTTCCCTCATCTATGGCCTTGGTGACTGTCTCGAAGAAGTCAACCAGGTTTAGTAGGCATGATCTGCCCTTAAAGCCGAGTTCCCAATGTCTTTGTTAATGAGTTCCATGATGATGCGCTCCATAGCCTTGCAGACCAGGCTAGTCTGGCTTATGGGGCGATAGTTACCAGGGTCAGTTGTGGCCCTCCTTTGTGGAGTGGAATAACCATTGCTGTGCACCATTCTATGGGCACGTAGCCTGTGGAGAGGCTGAGGTTGAACAGCGTGTTTAGGTGGGAGGCTAGTTTGTGCAAGACGCAGTCTGGGACACCATCTGGCCCCATTAATGTTGTGTTTTTGGCTTTTGAAAGGGCTGTTTTCACCTGTGCTTCTGTGATTTCTGGGACACTACACTTTTTCGGTATTGTTGTGGGCCCTTTTGAAGGTGAGAGGGAGGTGAAGTTTGCACTGAATCCATCTGCCAGGATGTTGGCAATATCAGTAGGTTCAGTATATTTTGTGCTATTTTGCACTAGCTCAGAGCATATCTGCAAGTTGCCATTTAGATTCTTGACATAGCTAAAGAAGGCTTTGTGGTTATCTTTCGAATCCTTGGCTATTTTTCTTTCGAAGTTGGCCTTTGATGATTTTATGAGGGACCTTAGTTTCTTACTGATGCTGATCAGGGATGTCTTTCCTTCTTGGGATTTGCTTTTTTTTCTGAACTAGATACCTCCTTCTATTGTATAACCTGTTTATGGCAGGGGTCCACCAGACTGGTTTCCTTCTGTTAGGGGAGTGAGTCTTTGTCTTGCTAGGGATGGCATGATCCATGCATCCTTGTAGGTGCTCATAGAGTGCAATTGTGAAGGATTCTGCATCTTGGGCGGTGTTATCCTTTAGCTTGGGGGCTGTGAAACTTACCACCTCTGCCTTAAGTAAGGTGAAGTTTGCTTTAGAAAAGTTTTTCACTGTGGTTTCCTTGGTTGGGGATGTGGACATCCAGGGTGATTAGTTTATGGTCTGATCTAACCAGTGACCAGTTGACCTCCGGTACGTAACACCTGTCGCCCATGTTGGTGATGACCAGGTCCAGTATGTTGTGGCCTCTGGTAGGGGAATTTACCAGCTGATCCAGGGCATTTGAGTTGATAAATTCCAGAAAGCGCTGAGCCTGGGAATTTGTACTCAGTTTTCCCAGTTAATGGTAGGGTAATTGAAATCGCCCAATATCAGGGTGTTCGGTAGGACCTTCATGTTTTCCAGTGTCTCCAGAAAGGCGGAGTGGTGGTCCTGGGTCATAGAGGGTGATCTGTAGCCGGCCACAATTTGCATTTCAGATTTACCCGATGTTAATTGCACATGGATGATCTCAGGTATCATGCTGTGCCATTAACCTGGAGGTGTGAGTATCCTTGATGAATATGGATACACCCCCTCCTTTTGTGTTTTGGTCCGTGTTTTGTGGCT
This sequence comes from Protopterus annectens, assembly GCF_019279795.1. Taxonomy (NCBI): domain Eukaryota; kingdom Metazoa; phylum Chordata; order Ceratodontiformes; family Protopteridae; genus Protopterus; species Protopterus annectens. The sequence goes on along the minus strand of NC_056750.1, from coordinate 805,789,628 downwards.
GAAATGTGTGGTATGAGTTGTAGCCCAGTAGTGCTGGAGTGCTCTCTGGAGCCTTGAACCAGGTTTCAGTTACTGCACAGATCTCTACGTTCTCCATACCTGGAGTGCTTCGAGCGCATGCATTTTGAGATTTAAACTCCTGGGATTGAGTAGCATAATCCCCCCCCCCCTTTTTTTTTTTAACTTGTGCTGTTGACAGTGGTGGGTTTGAATTTTGAGCCTTGCCTAAAAAGGCACTATGGGGGGCAGCAAGAGCCTTTGCCAGTATTCAAAAGCCAAGGGGTGACAGGTGCAAGCAGTCTCTTGCGAAGCAATGCGGCTTGTCGAGCATGTCATCCCAGGCTGACAGACTCTGGATATCCCCTTTGAATGACACCAGAAGCTTAGCCAGTTGTTGAAATTGATCATTTTTTCTTTCTACTGAGGTATCATTCTTGGTGAGGGCAGGATGCTGGTCAGGGTCATACCCGCCTGGGCTACATGTTCAGAGAGCTCTTCCATGTCTCTCTCTTCATGTAGTCCAGGGAGGTACATTTCAGGTCATTCACACCAACATGAACAATGACTATGTCATATTTGTACTTGTTCTGGAGTGGCCCGAGTGCTTGTGTTATGTGGTGGATTCTGGCTTCCGATAGGCAGCTAACAGTAACTTTCTCCTTGTCCAGCCTAGTGAGTGGGGCGTCAGTGTGCCTGACTATCGAGTCGTCTATTACTAGTGCGTTAGGTATGTTATTTCGCCTTGTCGATGCCATTGTTTGAGTAAATAGAGACCATTTTGGAATAGAGTGCCTGTCATCATCGGGTACAACTTGTCAAATGTATAATATGATTGAAATCTATAGCAGTTAGGTAGATTAATGACTGTGGGGAGAGAGAGGTGCAAGAATGGACAGCTGAGGGACATCTTTAAGATTTAAAGCTGTAGTTTAAGGATCTGTTGAAAGGGAAAACTAAGGGAATCACTAATCCTAGTTTCTGTTTTATCTTAGACTACTCACTGCTATTTGATATCTGAGTGAATGCTTTTTTTAATAAAGATTAACCCCATAAGCCTTTGAAACAGGGCAGAATGTTGTACCTTTTTTATTTATGATTAAATGAGAAGTTGCTGCTTCTGGAGGAAAGTGGTGTATCTGCAAATGATTATGCAGATTCTGTATGGTCAGATGTTGCCTAACCTGCTTAAGAGGTGATCACAAGGTAGAATCTATTATTTAGTGACCATACTAAGCAATACCACAGGAAAGCATTAGAAAACTGTATCACCTAAGCTCCTACACCTTGAGAAGGAGGCTGCAGTGCATCCTGCTTCCTCCCAAAAGTTTTCCTGGCATTTCTAAATCCTGAGGACAAGACTAAAGTCTGGTCTTGCCATATGGAGAAGTCCCACCGTCATTGTAACATCTGGCTTGAAATTGTAAAGCTCAAAAATGAAAGAAAGTAGAATTCTGCAGTCTGCTGCCCATGTACTGACAACCAACTGTAGGCTGACTCCAAAAGCAGAGGTGTTGTGCTGTTTTTCTTTTTTTTTTCTTTTTCTTTAAAGAAGAGCTCGTTTGTCACCGTTCATACCTTTTCCATGCTTCTCATAGTCTTTACTAAAATAACCTGGGTGGGTGCAGTTCTATGCTGGTTATAGCAGATTAGCTAGAGAGAGATGCAACCAAATCAAGCCAGTGGTGGTGCGCTAACTTCAGAACCTGTAGCAAGTCATGGTCACTTAGTTCTGTGAGACCCTGAGCTGCAAGTCACTGACCACGTTTAGGTTATAATTTCATAAACAGTAGCTTTTATAGTAGGGCAGGGAAATATGTAAATTAGTGTAGAAACAGGGAGAGTAGTATTTAATGTATTAGACAGTAGAATGGGGGAAAACGGTAGCAATGCAATAGGCACAGATGCAACTTTTAAGCAGGCATATAATAAGAATATAAGACTGTAGCAGCAAAACTGGAATGTAAACAGCTGTAGAAGCACAAATCCTACAGCAAAATATTACAATACTGCCATTATTGCAATCCAGCTACAGTCTAAGGCACCAGACTAGGCAGAAATTTACCAGTAGCGCAGCTTATGAAAAAGGCAGTAATAACAGACAAATGAGGCTAAGATTGTACAGTAGTTCACAATTTCCTTTCTATTTGTAATTATTAAAGAAGACAAAAACTTGTTTTCCAAATGGAAAAGTGCAATAAAACTCTAAGTAACAGAGTGAAATGGCCAAGGCATGTTGCTGTAGAGCTGAGGTGTGTTCCTTTTGCAGCTAGGAAGAGTAATCGCTAAACACTGGATCTGCTGGACTTGGCACATTAAGTTGAACAGAGCTATGTTTTTGAAGCCATAAATGCACATTAATCTGGAGGAAGGCGGAGGTATTTTGGAGCAACATTGGAGGTCTGTTTCTTCTGACTTAAGATTCTTATCTTTTGAATGATGGCCCTTGGAGCCTGTAGTTTCAAGTGATCTGAATGCTAGGCTTAGAAGCTCATTTAATTATTGGGAAAAGGATGATGCGCCTCACCAATTAAATAGTAACAGAAACACCAGCTAGCCAAGAAGTACAATGAGGATGTGTAGTTAATATTTCTTGTGTTTTACAGACTAATACAGGGTGGGGGAGTAGAAGCTCAAAGTAAAGATAGTGAACTGGCAGGGCGCCAGGGAGCCAATATGGGGTACATGAATTTAAGGTTTCAAGGGAATGGGCAAAAAAGTAAAATAAGTAAGCTGTAAGTGTACCAGTAGATTGTTACAGCAGACCTAAATAAAGCATTGTATGAAAATAAAACGTAACTTGTAGTTCTCAGAACCTGCATACAGCAGAGCCAAATAAAGCATTGTATGAAAGTAAAACGTAACTTGTAGTAGTTCTCAGAACCTGCATACAGCCGACCCAAATAAAGCATTGTATGAAAATAAAACGTAACTTGTAGTAGTTCTCAGTACCTGCATACAGCCGACCCAAATAAAAGCATTGTATGAAAGTAAAACGTAACTTGTAGTAGTTCTCAGTACCTGCATACAGCCGACCCAAATAAAGCATTGTATGAAAATAAAACGTAACTTGTAGTAGTTCTCAGAACCTGCATACAGCCGACCCAAATAAAGCATTGTATGAAAATAAAACGTAACTTGTAGTAGTTCTCAGTACCTGCATACAGCCGACCCAAATAAAGCATTGTATGAAAGTAAAACGTAACTTGTAGTAGTTCTCAGAACCTGCATACAGCAGACCCAAATAAAGCATTGTATGAAAGTAAAACGTAACTTGTAGTAGTTCTCAGAACCTGCATACAGCAGACCCAAATAAAGCATTGTATGAAAATAAAACGGAACTCGTAGTAGTTCTCAGAACCTGCATATAGCAGACCCAAATAAAGCATTGCATGAAAATAAAACGTAACTTGTAGTAGTTCTCCGTACCTGCATACAGCCGACCCAAGTAAAAGCATTGTATGAAAATAAAAACGTAACTTGTAGTAGTTCTCAGAACCTGCATACAGCAGACCCAAATAAAGGATTGTATGAAAATAAAAAGTAACTTGTAGTAGTTCTCGGAACCCTACCTGTCTCCACTGCAGTGGTGGTGCTGAGGTAGCGTTTTCGCCTCACAGTAAGACCTTGTCCTGTTAGATTCTCAGCTAGAGCGTCTTCTGTGTGGAGACATGCGTGAATGGGCGTACCTTCGTTGAAGGTTGTGCGTCGGAGCTGGCAACTCAGTACGTAAAAATCTACTCCCAATCATTAGCAGACCGGAGTTCTACTGTGGCGACCCCTAACTGGGAAAAGCCGAAAGACACAACAAGTAGTTCTCTGAACCTGCATACAGCAGACCCAAATAAAGCATTGTCTGAAAATAAAACGTAACTTGTAGTAGTTCCCAGAACCTGCATACAGCAGAGCCAAATAAAGCATTGTATGAAAGTAAAACGTAACTTGTAGTAGTTCTCAGTACCTGCATACAGCCGACCCAAATAAAGCATTGTATGAAAATAAAACGTAACTTGTAGTAGTTCTCAGTACCTGCATACAGCCGACCCAAATAAAGCATTGTATGAAAATAAAACGTAACTTGTAGTAGTTCTCAGAACCTGCATATAGCAGAGCCAAATAAAGCATTGTATGAAAGTAAAACGTAACTTGTAGTAGTTCTCAGTACCTGCATACAGCCGACCCAAATAAAGCATTGTATGAAAATAAAACGTAACTTGTAGTAGTTCTCAGTACCTGCATACAGCCGACCCAAATAAAGCATTGTATGAAAGTAAAACGTAACTTGTAGTAGTTCTCAGTACCTGCATACAGCCGACCCAAATAAAAGCATTGTATGAAAATAAAACGTAACTTGTAGTAGTTCTCAGAACCTGCAGTCTCGTTCTAAATGATTTTTAGAGGACAAACTAAACCTTGAGAAGTCTGAAAGGCACTAAGCTACACTTGGGTAACAGGACTTTTGAAACCTAAGAAAAAACTACTTTGTTTTAATTAAATACTGTGCTTCACTTGGGTCTTCTGTACACTATTAAATAGGAAACCAATAACGTGTATACTTACTGGATTAATGAGAGCAATTGTAGTATGCTGTTCTTTTTTAACTGAAATATTCTAGATAACTGCTGATTTGATTTTTTTTCTCTCTATGGTATATGAATGGTGTAAGTGATCTGTTGGAGTAAGATTAGGTTTTCACCATGTGCATATTTTTTCTCCAGCAACTTGGAATTGTAAAAGTAATTCAACATATTAAGATGGTGTTGGGTTCAGTCCCCCCACACACACACACACACACCCCAGACACACATAGACACATGCGCACACAATTAAAGCTCTGACTTTATATGCAAAACCATGGAAAGACTTGACCTGATTGATAAGTTCCATGATGTGGGGAACCTTCAAAGATCTCTCTGAATTCTTCAAGGGCAGGTCGTGTTTACTCATCCTGGTGGATATTTTTGAAAAGCTCACCAAAGCTGTGAATAAAGGCAAAGCAGTACACACAGCATACCTCAACCTGGCCAAAGCTTTTGACACATATCCCCGTTCGGGTATAGTAGAAAAGCTTTAAATATACTGGGAATAAACTCCTGTGTTACCTGCTGGATTGCTAACTGGCTCACAGATACGGAGCAGGAAATCAAAATAAAGGCAGTTACCGCCACAAAGAGACCAGTCACAAGTTGGGTCCCTCCCAAGGTTCTGTACTGGGACATCTCCTGTGTGATAAATACTTTTCTGAAGTAAAAGCCAATACCAAAGGGCTCTGGTTGTCTATGTTTACAGTTGACTGCAAACTAGTAGCAGTCATCGAATCACCAAATGACTTGGCCATCTTGCTGGAGAGTTAGTCCCAAATAAATAACTGGTGCTAAAATCATGGACTAGAACTAAATGCCAAAAAAAATGCAGTATTCTATCCTTAAGTTATCTGTCCCAGGGAACTATCACATTAACAATATGCTCCTAAGAGTTGCCCCACTTGTTTGGAATTTGGGAACTTATATGGACAACAACTTAACTTTGACCAATATGTCCATTGTAAGAAAGCCTTTCTATATTGTACAGCTCGTAAAGAAAAAGGATTGTGATTAAATCTAGGGATAACTCATTAGGACAGTCATTAAACATAATGCCCCTTTGGCATGTATTTGTCCAGACACATGCAACAACTGGAACGCCCACAGAGACATTTTACTTAAATGATACAAGGCCTAAACAAGTCCTACATGGACTGGCTCAAAGCTCTGTCACTACAGACTTCTAAGGTAACCTTTGACTGGCATACAAGGCATCCTCCAACCCAGTACTGATGGATTTACTGCATATCGGCAAGTCAAATGGTATCAGAAATATTCTTGTCTAGGGATGTAAAGCTCTTTTAGAATATCAGCAGAATGGTTTGAAAAGATAGGTATATATTGCAGAATATACTGCTGCTCTGGAACAGTCATATGAGTAAAGTTGGTAACAGTCCAAGTTGATGGGAACAGTTTTTAAAACCTCTAGTCATCTTTTGGTTCAGGACTAAATACTAATGACTCAGCTTGTATTGAGGACTTATTGAAAGATTAGGGGGGAAAATGGTCCATTTCAAAGCAATGCAATGCGACAATGTTTATTTTAAAGAAGGCTTGTGTTCTGGACCTTGAGAGCATATTCAAAAAACCTATAGATAAAGAATGAATACCAGTTTACTGAAGAAATGGACTGATGTCAAAGGGCTAGTAAAGATTTTGAGAGTATTGATCAAACACAATGAAATTGAGTTAGAGACATTGTAGGCCAACTCTTTAGATGACTGTTGCTAAAGTATCAGAGGAAGTGATTGATGGGGTTTGAGAAGTAGAGCATTCCAAAAAGCAGAAGCTCAAAGTTAAACTGGTACAAGAATGGTTGAGCAGAGAAGTCTAAAACATATGCAGAGGCAGCAGAGGCCAATTCATTTAAAGTTGAGGAAAACAATCGTCGAGGAGTATCAAGCGGCAGTAGTGTGGGAGCAGAGTGAGTGAAACATCAAATAGGATTTTTTTAGAGAGCCAAAAAATCAGTTTGGTCTCTACTGGCAGAAACCACAGAAAACTCCACCAGGTCTAGGCAGGTATTTCCAAGCAGCAGAGTTTTGGAATGACCAGCCCTGTTACTGTTAGAATTGTATCCACAGGGTATTTGAATAGTGCAGTGTTCAGTTTCTTTCTAAGGTTACCAGTGTGTGTGTGTGTGTGTGTGTGTGTGTGTGTGTGTGTGTGTGTGTGTGTGTGTGTGTTTTTTTTTTTTTGGATTTCCAAATGCACAAGAGTTTAACCAGCCCTCCATTTTGCCCCATTGTAGTAGCTAAAGGTGAAAGCCGAACCATTGGTGGCAGTGGTTGAGCATTTTTTTATAACATATAATGAGAAATATTGGACATCTAGTGAGAGTCATTTTGATTTTTTAAACCATGTCAAAGTTTAAAAATGTGGAAGCCTGCTTCTTGATTACATTGGACATTATATTGTTATATACAGTCATTCCGAAAGAAGAATGTTTGGATTTAGTGAGAATTTTATTTTTTTCGACAAGTAAGCAGAGATTTACTGTTTAAATGTAGGTCTTGTGTATAGTATTTTGGATATTTTTTTTTAGGTTCTGTGTAGAGAATTATTGTCAGGTAAGCAGAGTTGTAGTGGCTGCTTTAATGGCTCCAACTTGTGCAAATTTTGTAACAACACAGGAGATGAAAACATTTTTACTTTTAAATATAAAGACCGCAAAGTTTATTTTCACTTTATTGATGGCATTTTTATTCTGTGGGTTTGACCAAGGAAAGGTTTGAAGAATTACTTGCCTCTTTTTAAATACTTCAACTGTGTATTTAAAGTTTAAGGCTAAAGCGGAACAGTTTTTTTTTTTTTAAGACCAATCTAACAAAATTTTTCTTTTTTTTAAGAAAGGGTATCTTGAGAATTATTCATGACACCTTTATGGAGATGATACAAGGCTGAAGTGAAGCATTTGCGCAAATAACTGCTGTAGAGTTAATTATAGGGGTCAGCCATAACAAAGAGAATACCACAAGACTTCTGGTTGTGTTTACACAATGAGAGACTTCTTCAAAAGATGAGATCAAGGGATGAGGAATCAGAACGGTCACAGACAAAAAAGGGCTAGAAGAATGATTTTGATCTTGTTCTGTTAGGCTTCCTCTGAGAATGTGAGCATCCTCTTTCACCTTCCAATACCCATAGTGATTTTTGTTAGATTCTTTAGCCTTGAACAGGATTGTATTATCTAAGACAAAGTCCAAGGTATCCGCTCTCAGGAAGAGGCTAGCATATTCATCTGATTTTGTAGATGAGTGAGGTTGTCCTCATTGTGCTGCATTCTAAGACTTTCTTCTTCGTGGTGCATATGCTGTATACTCCAGTAAGAGGGCTATAGTGTGGTGTATAAAACAGCACAGGGTGGAGTTCCATTTTTTTTATCCCATGCCAAGAAGCTATGGGAATGAGATGTTTCTTCTAGTTAATTTTCTGAGAGATGCTCACATTCCTTAAAGCAATGGCGAACAAATTTGGATCTCTTGTGTTAACAGTGAGAAGGGAATGTGCAATGTTTTCCAGTCATTTTCTGAGAACTACCATCATTCCTCGAGGTTGTCTGTAGCATGGCAACATTTCCGTAAGTGGAGAAAGTGTTGTGATACGTTTTCATCCTTGACCCGACAAGTGGTGCAGCAAAATTTCCTTCATTTCCCCTTTGAAGAAACATCCCAGGGATCATCTTGTCCACCAGTGCCCCCCATGTCTCTCTTTGGCTATTCACCCATTTCTCTGACTCCCAAATTCTGACAGGAAGCAGGACAGAAGAAAATCAAAGTCCTTCTTCTATCTCCTTTTAGGCCTTGTTGGTTCTGATTCATCTTGCCTTTGTCTCGTGTTGAAGGCTGCCATTCTGAGGTTCTTCAGAACTCTCTTGACTTGCCTTTCTTTAAGCTTCACCAAGACTGCAATTTCCTTAGGTTAGGCACATGGTTTCCTCACTTCCATTGAGGGACAAGGATGCTGCTTACCTTCCCAGAGTCATCCAAATACTCACCTTTGCACAGAGACCTAATACTAGAAAAATGCACTAGAGTAAGTGTCTGTAGGTTGGTCCATGTCTAGGGGGATTAGATAACTTTTCAGCCCATGTTCCAACAATTCTGGACTAAATTTCTCAATTTACTACTTTAGAAAAGTTCAAAACTGTTTTACAAAATGTCATAACCACAAATACATCAGCAGTTTGTGTTTACTTTGTGATTTTTAACCTCCAATCTTCTGAATTCCTTCTGTACTAATGTCATAGATCTGACAACAATCTAAAATTAATTAGTTTAACAACTCCTTAATAAATTACATGTAGCAACCATGCTCTAGTCTCCAATATCACAAATCACCCCTCCCTATCACTAAGTAGCCACTGCCAGTAAGCTTTCATCTACATTTCCCAGGCTAAACAGTTCTCCCTCATCTTTACCTCTTTCAGGTCAAAATCTAGCTCTAATATTAAAAAGAAAATCTTGCATTTGTTGAATGGTCAAATATCCTAAACACTACCAAAGCCACCTTTGAAGCAGAAGCCTTCACTAATATTCTCATAAGTCTGTAAGACATATGTTCTTAATACTAATGTAGCTGGAAAAAAAAGACTGGTTCACCCCTGAGTTAAAATCACTAATCAGCATAACATACACAGCATGACATAATTGGAAAGTTACCCCCAGCCCTGAAACTCAACACTTCACCTAACAAACCTTTCAAATGATTAGTTGGACACCTGAAAACCCAGCTGATGAAAACACACAAAAAAAATCACTATTTCATACCCGTAAATAGTTCTGAAAAGAAGTCTGCAAACTAACGGGAAGAAACAATACTTTTCAAGCACTTTGCCTTTTATCTGATTTCCTCTTAGAATTTAGCAACTTTCACATACTATGCTATACCACTTCTCACTCTACATATACTCCTGAGCCCCCTTGACATCCCTGTATTTTATTTCAAACACGTTAAAAGAAAGGAAGTGGTCTCTCCTTGAATAACTAAAAATTCTGTCTTCCAGGCAGAGAATGGTCTCTGCTCGTGGTTCATCTATTGTTACAGAGAATGCATTTTTGGACCCTCCAACAGATATGACTTCTGCCTTGCACAAAGTACCATTCTTGAAAAGCAGTTTAATTTTGGAGTCCACTTAGATTGTGAGGGACTGTGTAACAAAGCCTCCTACCCCACATCAAAGTGTGCAAAGGGTGGGGGGGGGTTAAATTGTTTTATACACACTTGGGATCCCAAATAAAGTAGAAACTATGATTTGGGTACTTTTAGAAATTTGTATTTTTGCTGCAAAATTCTATTTTTCTAACAAAAGTGTACCCAGTATACAGTTAATCCTACATTAAGAGAATGTAAATCCATCCAAAGTAAAATAGTGTCAGTTACCAATGTTTTGCAGAATTGACAATTGTATAATGGTTGAAATGTTTACCTTATAGACACAAGGTACACGGTATGATTCCCACCTTTTAAAGATAAATTGGCTAGGCTTAAAATGACCTAAAATGGTATCTAGCCTAGTATGAAGCTGTTGACAAGTGCCACTGAACTGTGAATGAATTTACCTGTGTTAACATTTAATAATGGGATTACTGAGCTTTTATATGTTTAAATCTTTATGCGATTGACATCTGAAAAAAAATACTTTATACTTTCCCATGCACATGCATTAGTTTTGCATCATGTGAACAGTGCATGTAATCATCCTCAACCCCTTTTTTCCGACATGGGGTCAGGGTGTTAACTGTTGCCATCTTTCTATTCAGTGCCAGTTTCCTACCTTCTTTGACACTCATGCCTTTCCATGGGTCTTCTCTCACACAACCCATATATCTCTTTGCTTGATGCCCTCAGTTCCTCTTTAGCATCTTCACTTGATTTTCTGCTTTCCTGCACATGTGCCCAAACCACTGTGATCTGTTTGATCTCTTCCTTTCATCTGGCCAGCAGTGTGCATCCTACTCTCATCTCCATCACCTCTAGCTTTCTCAGCTGCCCTGCTGCACTGCCCAGATTTTTGCATCATATAGTACTAGTCATACCACTGCTTTGTACACTTTTTTACTTTTCAGTTTCTTTGGCAGTCTTCTGTAACATACTACCCCAACACTGTGTGCCAATTTGCTGCAACCCCTCTGATTCTAGCTTTGACCTTCTCTTCAAACACCCATCCCATATACTTGAAGAATAAAAAAAGTGGCCAATCCTGGTAGGTGCACTGATGCCAGGACTGGAAAAGAAGACTGTGTAGAATCCTCAAAATATGGAAACATTACTACAATATGGCCAGACCCAGGGGAAGGATGCCCTGCCCCTGTTGTAGAAGGAAGTAACCGTCCACAAAAGTCGCAAAAACTGATGGGCCAAAGAAGAGCTACAAAGATGATAAAGTGGAGTATTGAGCATAAGAAAGAAATTGTGTATTGTTACGATTATGCAAAAAGCCCAGAATTTCCAGACTATTATGCAAAAAGCCCAGAATTTCCAGAAACAAGATATACAAAACGATTGAGAGAAATTAGTGGAAAAAAATACTGCAAGAAAAACTGTCAAGCTTCAAATGAAAATTTGTGTTCACTAATACAACAGATTTGTGAAAAAACAGTATATAGATCAAGCAATTTTGATCAGTTTGAAAGAAGAAACATCTGAGGAAGTGTGAAAATATAAACAAACCCAAGAGATATTATAAAAGTATAAAAAAAATATGGACATGGGAAAGAGAGAGATTTTACATGGAACAATGTTTATGCAAAAGAGAGCCAAATTAATCAATGTAAAGAAGGCATCCCTAAAAATATTCAAAGAGAAATACAGGCAAAGGCATCCGTATATGGAAAATTTTGGAATAAAAAAAATATCACAGATGGAACATAGAAAATAAGATTAGTAAAGTAGAAGTTAAAAAAAATAGAAGTTGAAGTTATGGAGTGCCTGCAAAGTGAAGGATTTGGTGTAGAAGGTGCAACACAGATTCCATCACAGCAAGGTGGAGCGAGTCCCCAAAGTAAGGAGAAGCAGGAAGCTCAGGAAACATCTGAAATATGGACATAAGAAAGAGATTTAATCTTCTTCTTCTTTTGGCTTTTCCCGGTTAGGGGTCGCCACAGCGGATCATTTGTCCGCTCATGATTGGCAGTGGAGTTTTACGGTGTCGAGTTGCCAGCCCGGCGCCCAACCTTCCACAGAAGGCACACACACACCTAGGGCCAATTTAGTGTGTCCAATCCACCTACTGCATGTCTTTAGGATGTGGGAGGAAACCCGCGCGACCACAGGGAGGACATGCAGACTCCGCACAGAAGGCACCCCAGCCGAGAATCGAACCGGAGAACCTCTTGCTGTGAGGCAACGATGCTAACCACTGCACCACCGTGGCCACCCAAGAAAGAGAGATTTAATAGTGTAATATTTATGCAAAGGAGAAAGCAAACCTAATACAAAGAGCAGCACCAAAGATATTTGAAGAGAAATAAAGGCAACGGAATCCGGGCATGAAAAACTTTACAATACAAAAAATAAGACTGAGGAAAAGGAGATTAGTAATGGAGAAGTTAAAGAAATTGAAACTGAGGTTATGGAGTACCTGCAAAGTGAGGGATTCAGTGTAGAAAATCTAATTCAAAAAGCACCACAACAGGATAGAGTAATGGATATCCAAATGGAACAGGAACAATTGGTCGGGTGCCATATCAAGATAATTGGAGCCTTCCACAGGAAACGGATATAAACGTTCACTTGAAGCTAGACAGCAAGGGAACGAACAGGAAACTGATGCAGTTAATGTTGAGGAGTGATAGGCTAGTGAGTTCCCATATGACAGAGTTACGGATGGCACAGGATGAAATTGAAGAGAATGTGCCACAGGAAAATGCTATAGAACCTTCTGTAGAATGCCAGCAGGAATTGGAAAACAAGGGATGTGTCCTTAGTTTGGAGGAAAATGAGCTAAGAGAAGAGTTGCTAGATTTAATAGACGTAGATATATGAAGATCAATGAAAGAAATAGACTGCGTAAGGTTAATAAAACCTCAAAAGTCGGAGGTCTCAAAACAAATGAACACAAGCTAGGACTGTTTAGAGATCCATGTGATGTAACAGAAGTACAGTGGCTGTAAGAAGTGTACACACTGCTGTTAAAATGTCAGGTTTTTGTGATAAAAAAAAAAAAGACCACAATAAATCATTTCAAAACTTTTCCCACCTTTAATGTGACCTAGAACCTGTACATTTCAATTGAAAAACAAATCTGTTGGGGGAAAAATATTTTAAAAAAGTACAATAAGCTGGTTGCGTAAGTGTGGACACCTGTAAACTAATACTTTGAAGCACCTTTTGATTTAATTACAGCATTCAGTCACCTTGGTTAGGAGTCTGTCAGCATGGTACATTTTGACTTGGCAATATTTGCCCACTCTTCCTTGCAGAAGCGCTTCAAATCTGTCAAATTTCCATACCATCTCTTCTGCACAGCCCTCTTCAGGTCACACTACAGATTTTCTATTGAATTTAGGTCTGGGCCATTCCAAAACGTTTCTTCTGGTGAAGCCATTCTTTTGTTTGTTTGGATGTATGCTTGGAGTCATTGTCGTGTTGAAAGGGGAAGTACCTTTTCATCTTCAGTTTTCTAGCAGACACCTGAGGGTTTTGGGCCAAAAGTGACTGGTATTTGGAACTGTTCATAATTCCCTCCACCTTGATTAAAGCCCAAGTTTCAGTTGAAGAAATGCATCCCAAAAATAATACTGCCACTACCATACATCTCCATTGTTGATGTGAAGTGTTTTTTACGCCAAACGTACCTTTTGGATTTGTGGCCAAAAAGTTCAGCCTTGGTCTCATCAGACCATAACACATTTTCCCACATGCTTTTGGGAAACTTTATGCATTGTGCAAATTTTAGCTGGCCCTGGATCTTTTTCTGTGTAAGAAAAGGCTTCAGTCTTGCAACCCTACTCCGTAGTCCAGACATATGGAGACGGGAGATTGTTGTCACATGTAGTACACGACCAGTGCTTGCCAGAAATTCCTGCAGCTTCTTCAATGTTGCTGTTAGTCTCTTGGCAGCCTCCCTGACCAGTTTTTGTCTGGTCTTTTCATCAATTTTGGAGTGATGTCCAGTTCTTTGCAACGTCACTGTAGTTCCATATTTTCTCCACGTTTTAATGACTCTTTACTTTGTTCCATGGTATATCCAATGCTCTGGAAATATTTTTTGTATCCTTCTCATTGATACCTTTCAATCATTTCTAATTTCTCCAAATCTTTTGGGTTTCTAATACCATGACTGGAATGGACCCCATTCCCAAGTCAAAGTATGATTAAAGTTCATGAAATTGGTATTTCAATCTTTGATGTCAGACAAAAATGCTCTTCACAGCACCCGCAATGTGCCCAGTAATGACTCCTATATTTTGTACGGGGTTACATGGATTGGTAACGTATCTAAATATGATTGTAAATTGTTTTTATACAAGATCCATTGCTGCTACTTAGTGGAACTGTCTGGGTATCTTTCTTCCACATTGCTCTCATTTCGGAATGCGCATCCTGGTATTTTATGATTGTGTCTCTGTACACAAGACACTGTAGTCACTGGGTGTGACAGTTTCAGTGATCAGTGCTACTTTTGTCTTTTCATGGACCACTGTATCCGATTTGCTAGCATCTGTCTTTTGAACAGTTGGTAATGGGCGATCCCATGTGATATAAACTTCATCATTTTCTATGATGCTTTGTGGCTGTTTCCAGTGTTTTTCAGCCACTTTGATTTGCACAATCCCCAGTGCAACAGTCTCACCATAATATGCCTTTCAGTATACAGTCCTCCTGCCATTAGTGTGTTGCAACCAGCAACAAGGTGCGACTGTTTCCAGTTTCAGTTTTACAAAACCTAAATTTGTCTGTTTCTCCCACATGTTCAATGGACTTTGTAAACCCGCATGCACGTAACCCAGTATCTTGGGTTGCCAATATTAACCTTTCATTTCTTGGTTTGAATTCACCTGTCCTTAACCATTCCTGTGTTCTTTGTTGAACAACATGAGGCTCTTCCAGAAGTTTTCTATACTTACAATTATATTTGTTTTTTTCCGCATTTCTTGCCTTCTCATCTGGTCCTTCACCTTGTATTCTTAGATTCACATCTAGATCGAGGGAGGTCATCGTCCCCCTGTACTCATCACTCATTAGACCTATGATTGAGTACAATGCCCCGTTAGGAATGTATCTGACCAGACACCTGCTGCAGCTTGAAAGGCCCCAAAAGTTCCTCACCAAAAGGATAAAGGGTCTCAAAAATATGTCTTATGCTGTCCGACTGAAAGAACTCCAGCTCTATTCAGTCTCATACCGCTTGCTCAGAGGTGACCTGTGCCTGACATATAAGGCCATGTCAAACCCAGATTTGATGAATATGCTTCACCTCAAAAAATCTAGAGCCCTCAGAACCACAAGGGCGGGAGACTTAAACCTTGACACGGTTATAAATAGAACGTGCTGGAGGGACAGATTCATCACCCAGAGACTCCCTATGCTGTGGAACAAAATCCCGGTACATCTGAGGCAGAGCACCTCTCTGGCCTTGTTCAAGAGGAATCTTGACCAATGGATGGGAGATCGCAGATATACCCCAGGGATTACTTCAGTGTCACTGCTTGATAGAGGCACAGCAGAATGATAGGCATAGTTTTTATTCAAACTAAAGGGGTGGCGAAAGCCACATAACTATGGGCTAGGCTTATAAATGCCCTTGGGCAGATAGCCTAGTATGAACCTATGATGTTCATAGTGTTTCACTGTTGCAGTCAGTACTCTTGGGTTATCCTGCTCGCAGGCGACCCGCAATCGGCCAGAATTCCAAAGTCTAGGTCCGGTGTCTGTTGCTGTCGCCTCTTCCCTGACATCAGTGCGCCAGGGGTATAAAATTTGCAACCCATGCCATTTTCTTCCGTCTTTCTTGCCGCGCGTTGCCCGAAGCAAAAGCATTTCGCAAGTGCCGGTCAGCCGACTCCTGAGATTTTTGAATTCCAATTTCAGAACCGAAGTCTGTTGTGCTAGTGCGCTGGTTGAACCTATCAAGCGCTGGTTTGATTTTGCATTTCATTACTTTGGCCGAAGATTTAATTATACAATGCCGTCGGATCAGCCGACAACCGGAGTTTTCAAAAAACACAAGGACAAGGAAAAGGATAGGCATCAGAGGTCCAAAACTGATGACTAAGCCTCTACTAGGCCAGTCACCGGTTCTCAGTGAGGTGCTTTTTGCAGCCCCTGGCGCCTGCTACCTCAGAGCCACAGGCCGCTTCCGACTCCCACGTGGAGCCAACCGGGCCTCTGGATACTCAAGGTATTGGACACTTGGAAATCATTCCCTCAAATGGGTACGGAGCCGCTGTGCAGGCATCGGCTTCTGATGGCGTCTTCAGACCTACACAACTATATATTAAGCCATCCTCGGCTTCAAAGACTAAAGCAGCTCTAAAGACAAACAAGTGCAGCATTCTCCTGCCCAGACTACTATGCCTAAAATAACAGATGCTCAAAATGTAACAGAACGCACAAAAGTTGAAACCAATGAAACACAAAAGTTCACGGACTCCTTGCTCCAGCAATAAGCTTGTCAAACAAGTTAAATTTTTTTCGCAGTTTTATTATTTAGAAGCGTTTTCGCCACGCACACTGACGTAGCTTCTTCAGAGAAAAAACAAGTGTAATCTAAATCTCGTATTTAAAAAGTAAAGAAGGAAGTGATGTCAAACCAATTAAAATAATGTTCCTTCTTAATATTTACATAAAATCGTTAATGTCATGAAAACAATATTAACTACTCAAATGAGTATAAAAATTAAAAGTTTACACAAAACACTGTAAAATACAATAAACCACATATAATAATTGTAATAAAGTGTTAAAGCTAACAACCAAGAATATAGAAAATGAAGGAGGGGGAAAGAGGGTAGATATACCAATGACTTAATATGGTCCCCATAAGTATAATTTTTTCTAAAAAAAGGGGAACTCTGTAGCCCTAAGTCTATTCATTAATCCCACTATCGTAAGTAACTCCTCATTTTCAATACTGCAGAAATATTGCAGTTCTCGTTCAGGCCAGGAAATCGAAAGGCGTCTGTTCTAAGCTGCCATTCAAGTTCACAGGTTTCAAGCAGAAGTGGAATAGGACCACCCCTAAAAGTGGCTTGTACCTGGTCAATAGCCATAAATGAAAAGCTATGGCCAGGTTGATTAATAATATGTTTAGCTAAAGCGTTACTGTCGTTCCTGTTTTTAATCGCGTACAAGTGTTCGTAAATACGATCTCGTAATCTGCGGTCGGTCTTTCCTATATAGAAAGAAGGACAACAGTCGCATAAAGCAACATAGATGATAGATCTACTCTCACAATTCAGTGGAAATCTAATTGTGAATTTTTTATCACACATGTTAAAGGTCTGGCCTGGTCTAACTTTGTGACACCTATTGCAAAAGCCACATGGGTACATACCCATCCTTTTATTGAAAAATTTACTAGAAAAATCCCTTTGCAGAAGTTCTTTAAGGTTACTATTCCTTTTAAATACAAATCTTGGGGCCAAACCAAGTTTCTCAGTAAGAATAGGGCTACTCAAAATAAAGTCCCAGTTCTTCCGTATAATTGAAATAATAACATTATTAATAATAACATTAGAATCCAAACTATAAGTAGTGATATAACTCAGAGGGATCAAAACCAGTTATTGTACTAGACCTATCCTCTACAGGGTTAATAGTACAGTTAGTAAGAGGTGACACCTCCTGGATGGACCTAGTTTCAACAATAGGATTGCTCTTGTAAAGAATGGCCTTAAAAAAGCCATTCGTTCTCTTTATATCAACTTCCATGACCAACTCGTCAATCAGTTGCATCGGGTAACCTCTATTGAGACTAAAGCAGCTCTAAAGACAAAGAAACAAGTACAGCATTCTCCTACTCAGACTTCCATGCCTAAAAAACAGATGCTCAAAATGGCCGAAGACCTAATTACTTTGATCAGGGGTTCCCATCCCCCTCCTGATAAGAGGCCTAGGCAAGAGACAGAGTCCCTTTCTTCTGATCAGTTTTCTATTTCCTCTGATTCCTCTTCTGAACAGGATTATTCAATGCCTCCTTATGAGGATTGCGATGCTGAAGAATCCATTCCTTCAGCCTCTCCTCCTTAGGATTATTCTTTTGGGGAAACCCTGCATACCATGAGGGAACATTTCCACTGGGAAAGCCAGGATTACTCTGAATCTAAGAAAAGGCTCAGGGACTTTCTACTACTTCCTCAGCACAGACCCCTTGCTATTCCACCTGTTCTAGACATTGTTGATGTATTTTCAGAGTCCGGCCTGTCCCCTAACTCTTTACCCCCTGCACCTGCCAAGCCAGACAGATACTACAGGGTCCCAGATTCCCATAAATGTCTATACAAAAACCTCGCTGCTGACCCAGAAACTGTATCTCGGGGTCCCATAGGGGTCAAAGCCTCCACTGCAAAAAACCCTGTCCCCTCCGATAAGGATTCTAGGTCTCTAGACAGATGGGGGGAAAAGGTTTACACCTCTGCTACCCTTGCTGTAAGGGCTTTAAATTGTCAGTTTCATATGCTTAGATATCAGCAATATTTAATGTTGCTGCTTAAACCAAAATTGTCAATAAATACTGAAAGTACAGAAAACAAGGAATTGTTGGATTTATTGCATGCAACTGAACAAGTTGGGAGGCATACATTGCAATGTAGTTATGATTCACTGGAGGCCTCTTGCAGGGCCGCTGTTACAGATACTGTTATTAGAAAGCATGCTTGGTTAAAGGAACAGAATCTGCCTGAGCATGTTAAAGCAAAATTACTAGATGCACCTTTACAACATGATAGTTTGTTTGGCACTAAAGCCGAACAGGTGGTGAAAAAAATGGAGGATAACGCCAAATCCATGCAGACAGTTGAGGATTTCTTACAGGTACAGCCACCCAGGTTTAGCAGGAACTGGCCTTCTAAAAATTGGTCCTTTCCAGTGTCAGACAGACTGCAAAGGGGCAGATACAGGCGTCCCATACAGGCCGAAACAATGGGGTGCTCCTATCTCCAAAAGCGGAGAAGACAAATCACAGCCTTACAGGAAACGGTCCCAATGACTTTCCTCTACCAGACCCAGGTACTTCTCTTTTGGCAGCCCCCTTAGGGGGGAAACTAGCACTTTTTCATCAAATTGGCAAATGGTTACCCAAGACAAATGGGTCCTGAACATAGTGTCCCAAGACTACAGGTTCAACTTTCACACTCTAAGATCAAAAAGTATGCCAGACCTGCCACACAATCAATGGGCAGAGGCACAAAAAAATAATCACAGCCCTCATGGACATGAGGGCCATTCAGCAAGTACCATAGCACGAGCAGGGGCAAGGATTTTACTCCAGACTTTTCCTAGTATCCCTTAAGGACAAAACCTGTAGACCTATACTGGACCTGTCTATTCTGAATACGTTTCTAGAAGTTCCAAAATTCAAGATGTTGACTCTACAGCAGCTACTGCCCATGCTGGGCAAGAAGGCTTGGCTTGTAACTTTGGACCTAAAGGAGGCCTACCTGCATGTCCCAATCAGACAATCATGCAGAAGATTCCTCAGATTCATAGCTGGCTCAATGCATTACCAATTCTCTGCACTGCCCTTTGGCTTATCTACTGCGCCCAGGGTCTTTACAAAATACCTGGCACCAGTAATTGCGTTTTGCAGACAAAAAGGAATTCAAATATATCCCTACTTGGACGACTGCCTAATTCAAGCAGAGAACAAAGATATTCTTCTACAGCATCTGGCATTTGTAAAAAGATTACTAATTGCCCTAGGGTACACAGTAAACGAAAATAAATCAAAACTAGTGCCCTCTCGAGATAATATTCCTGGGTGCAAGCTTAAATACAACTACCCAGATGGCTTATCTCACGCCAGACAAACAAAAACATCTGACGACTTACTTCAAAACATTGGCAACAAAAACCCACTTATCTGCAAGGAAAATCCTGCAGGCCTTGGGTTTCATGGCATTCTGCATTCTACTAATTCCATATGCCAGACTGCATATGAGGAAACTACAGTGGTATCTAAAAAGTGTTTGGACTCAGCATTGCCACATCCTGGAGACAGTAATTTCACTCATTCCCTGCCTACAATAGGAATTTTGATGGTGGGCAGAAGCCTGTCACCACAACAAAGGTCTACCATTCAGTCTACCCATAGCCAGGCAAACACTGATGACTGTTGCATCAGATTATGCCTGGGGGGCCCATATGGCAGGAAAATGTATTCAGGGCACATGGCCTGCAAACCAGATGCATCTTCTCATCAATCAAAAAGAGATGCTAGCTGTTCAAAACGCCCTGACAGCTTTCAAGGACATGCTTCATCCAGGGCAGTTACTGATAAAGACAGACAATACCACGGTCATGTGGTACATAAGCAGGGAGGTACACATTCCTACCCCCTCTGCAGACCAGCAATAACCTTATGGGACACAGCATTGGCTTTCCAAGTTCACCTGCAAGCACAATTCCTGCCAGGAAAAACAAATACTCTGGCAGACGATCTAAGCAGAAACCTCATGGATCCCCACAAATGGAAACTGGATCCACAAGTCTTCAGCATGATAATAAGGAAATGGGGATACCCGGACATAGATCTATTTGCCTCCCCACACAACTACCAATTGCAGAGAATTTGCACAAGGATTTATCACACGCAAGCATGGAAAGTGGACGCCCTATTCTTCAGCTGGAAAAATCTAACAGTATATGCCTTTCACCACTGCCTCTCCTTCCCAGGGTACTTCTAAAGGTCAGACAAGAGAGGCCAAAAATGATACTGATTGCACCAGACTGGCCATGCCAGCACTGGTACCCAGTCCTAAAGAGCATGTCTCAAGGTCCAGCATGGATACTGCCTCAAACTTCTCACTTACTGACCCAACAAAACAATCCGCTCCTGCACAGCCATCTCGGGACCCTAATTCTGGCAGCATGGCAGATATTGTAGCCATTCAGAACACTCCTCTTTCACAAGCTGTCTTGGATGTTAGAGGCCAGGAGGCCCAGTACCAGAAAATATTATGCAGACAAATGGAAACGATTCTGTGCTTGGAACCAGGAACAAGGCATTGACACGTCCATACCAAATATCCCTCAGATTTTGCAATACTTAACTGAGATGCTGAACAAAGGCCTTTCTTTCTCATCTATTAAGATTCATGCTCTGCCATTTCAGCCCATTACAATGCGGAACTACCTATTTTTTCTCTTCCCTTGGTAAGGCAATACCTCAGAGGGGCCAAAAACCTTAGGCCTCCAAGGAGAGCACCAATTTCAACCTGGGACCTCAATTATGTTTTGGAAAAACTCACACTGCCTCCTTTCGAGCCAGCATCAACAGCAGATATAAAATTTTTATCCTGGAAAACACCTCTGCTCCTGGCAATAACCTCTGCAAGACGAGTCTCAGAGTTACAAGCACTCATGGCTGTGGAACCTTTCCTCATTTTTCATCCAGACAGGGTTTCTCTGAGGACAAACCCTACCTTTATGCCTAAGGTGGTGTCCAGTGTGGCCCTCAACCAAACCATTCACTTGCCTACCTTTTATCCAAGTCCACAGAACAAAGGTGAGAAAATTCTTTGGACATACAAAGACAGCTACGCTTCTACTTGGACAGAACTAAAGCCTTCAGAAAGACTGAGCAACTTTGTGTCTTATGCTACGCCATCACAAGGAAAGGCCATCTCAAAACAGACTATTTCTAAATGGATAAGCCATTGCATCCATTTCTGCTATTCTCAACATGGCAAATTAGTGCCCAAGGGCATCAGGCCACATTCCACATTCCACCAGAGCAACAGCCACCTCAGCAGCCTTCCTCAGAGGAGTACCAACCAAAGATATCTTGGAGGCTGCAACCTGGAATTCAATGCACACCTTCACAAAACACTACCACTTACCTCTATACTCTAAGTCCAGAGCAGGCTTTGCCACTGCAGTCCTGCAGGGCCTCTTAGCCTCTCCTAATCCTATTTAGCCCAGCCACCCATCCTCTGCTTTGGAATTCAACCCAAGAGTAATGACTGCAACAGTGAAACATGATTAACATAGTACAGTTGTGTACCTACCATAAATGTAGATGTTCGAGTGTATTCGCTGTTGCAGTCCAGGTTACCCACCCACCATCCCCCTTGTTCTTCGCTGGGTCTATGTACACTACTCTATCCTATATAACCTATTGGGTGTATTTGCTTGTAGATGAAAGAAATGTATTCTATGCATGCATTTCTATTGGCATATTTTTTCAGCCTACTAATATGGGGGCACCTGACATCTGGGGCAAGAAAAACTGAAGGAAATGGCGTCTGTTGCATCTTTTATACCCCTGGCACACTGACGTCAGGGAGGAGGCAGCAGCACCCGACGCCGGACCTAGACTGTAGAATTCTGGCCGTCTGCGGGTCGCCTGCGAGCAGGATAACCCAAGAGTAATGACTGCAACAGTGAATACACTCTTAACATCTACATTTATGGTAGGTACACAACTGTACTTTCTTCGTGCTTCACTGTTGCAGTTATTACATTTGGGGTAATCTGCTGGCAGGTTGCCCTCAGTCGGCCTGATTAACAAAGTCTTGGGTCCTGCGTTGGTTGCTGTCCCTTCTTCCATGACGTCAGGTAGTCAGGGGTATAAAACATGCACATTACCCAGTCTTTCTTGCCACGCGGTGCCCGAAGCAGAAGCAGTTCGTAAGTGCCGGTCAGCCGACTCCTGAAATTTTCATTTTCAAGTTTCAGAACCGAAGTCTTCAACAAAAAGCTAAGTACCCCGTTGGGGAAACTTTTTCTTGCTCCTTACCGATGTCAGTAAAAGTTAAAATCATTGTATTACTTGTAGGAAGGAAATACCTCATAAGGATTTTCATTTGTACTGTATTCCTTGCCTAGGCCCTGACCACAATGTGCCTTGCTGTCAGTTTTGTGCTAAATTTAATCAACTCACTATTAAACGTTGGTATATTTTTGCTTCTAAATATTTTGGCTCGAGATTTAACTATCCAGAAATGTCGTCTGTTAGCAATCCGACTACCGGCATACCTAAAAAAATGCAAAGAAAAAGACAGAGAGAGACCGCCGAGGTCCAAAACCGACGAAGCTTCTTCTAAGCCAGTTGCCGGTACTCGGTGAGGTGCTTTTGCAGCCCCTGATACCCGCTACTTTTGATTCGCAGGCCTCTACTGAGACCCATTCGGAGTACGGTATGCCACAAGGTACTTTAAGTATTGAACCCACGGATGTCTCTATCTTAGGTTGGTCCGGAGCTGCTGAGCAGGCACCAGCTTCTGAGGGTGTTTTCAGGCCTAAAGATTTGTATATTAAACCGACGCCATCTTCAAAACTAAGGCCAAAAACTACTTCTATGTCTAGAAAAACGATGCTTGGGCCATGTGTACAGGCCCCAATGCCTAAAAAAATGATCAAAATGGCTGAGGATTTAATTACCTTGATCAGGGGTACCCATCCCCCTCCTGCTAAGAGGCCTAGGCAAGGCACTGACTGAATCTTCAGATCAGGTTTCTATTTCTTCTGATTCCTCTTCTGATCAGGAATTATCTATTCCCACTTATGAGGACTCTGATGCAGAAAATTCCATCCATTATGCTTCTCCTCCTGAGGTGTTTTCTTTTGGAGAAAGTTTGCATACCTTAAGGGAACACTTTTTCATTGGGAGAGTCAGGATTTCTCAGAATCTAAAAAGAGACTTGGGGGTTTCCTTCTTCCTCAGCATAGGCCTTTGGCTATACCTCCTGTTCTAGACATTGTTGATGATGCTTTCTCAGAGTCCAGTACGACTCCTGATTCCCTGACCCTGGCTCCTAGTAAGCCAGACAGATATTACAGGGTTCCTGACTCCCACAAATTCCTCTAAAAACCCAACTGATGACCCTGAAACCATTTCTCAGGGTCTCAAGGGCGTTAAGGCTTCTACTGCTAAAAATCCTACCCCTTCTGGTAGAGATTCCAGGGCGCTGGATAGATGGGGGTAAGAAGGTTTACACATTTGCAACCTTGGCAATCAGGGCTCTAAACTGTCAATTTCATATGCTTAAATATCAACAGCATGTCATGGGTTTACTTAAACAGAAAATTATGTTGATTTCTGACTGTGGAAAATAGAGTTGCAGGATTTATTGCATTTAGCTGAACAAGTTGGAAAACATACTTTGCAATGTGGTTTTGATTCATTGGTGGCCTCTTGCAGGGCTGCTGTAACTGGATCTGTGATCAGAAGGCATGCTTGCCTCAAGGAGAAAAATTTGCCTGAAAATGTTAAAGCAAAATTGTTGGATACTCCTTTACAACATGACAGTCTATTTGGTAATAAAGCTGAAGAAATTTTGAAAAAGATGGAAGATAAAGCTAAATCTATGCAAATTGTAAAATATTTCCTACAAGTGCAGCCACCCAGGTTCAGTAGGCACTGGCCTACTAAGAACTGGTCCTTTCCAGTACCCACTAGAGCCGCTCAGGTCCAACCCAGCATTCCAAAGGCTCCAGGTTTCAGTCGCAACTAACTTATAGAACAAAGCAATGGGGTGCCTCCACTTCCAAATCTGGAAATAACAAGGCACCTTCCTATAGAAAACAGTCGCAATGACTTTCCACTGCAATCACCAAGCACTTATCTTTTGGCCACCCTTTTAGGGGGGAAACTGGCACTTCATGCACGAAACTGGCAAATGATTACCCAGGACAAATGGGTTTTAAATATAGTATCCCAGGGGTACAGATTTCATTTCCACACGTTGCCAAGTATTCCTTACTGAGTTTTTTTGACATTTGTTCATGTTTTATTGCTAATCCATCAATTCCCAAGTATTTATACAGTCCCTCTTGCTCAAGTTCTTTTATATCACATTTATGTCCCAAACTGATGTTTTCCTGGTGCTGCAGATGTTCATCATGTTACCCTGCTGCAGTCATCACACTTGGGTTATCCTGCAGTCAGGCGGTCCCGCAGTCGGCCCAAATTCCAAAGTCTTGGTCCGGCGTCTGTTGCTGTCGCTTCTTCCCTGATGTCAGTGCGCCAGGGGTATACAAGAGGCATCCGACGCCATTTTCTTCAATCTTTCTTGCCGTGCAGTGCCCAAAGCAGTTCGCAAGTGCCGGTTGGCCGACACCTGAGATTTTCTATTTGAATTTCAGTCCAAAGTCTTCGATAAAGCTAAGTACCCCGTTGGGGAACATTTTCTTGCCTCAGTCTGTTGTCAGAAAAAGTTAACAATTGCATTTCTTGTCGGAAGCAAATACCTCATAAGGACTTCCATTCCTATTGTATTCCTTGCCTAGGCCCAGACCGTGACGTCACAGGTTGTCAGTTTTGCGCTAGGTTTAATAAATGCACTATCAAATGTCGTTTTGACTTCGCACGGCATTACTTTGGTAGGAAATTTAACTATATCATGCCGTTGGAGCAGCCGACGACCGCAATTCATAAAAAACGCAAGGATAAGGACAGGCAGCCTAGGAATAAGCCAGACCCAGACGCCTCAGCTGGGCCTGTCGCCGGTTCTCCGGTTTTCAGTGAGGCGCCTACGCAGCCCCTGACTACCGCAGAGCTGGAACCCCAGACAGCTGCCGACTCCCAAGCGGAGTCTAGTAGGCCAATGCAGCCATCTACCGACACCGGAGCAGAATTAGACACCGGTGCAGAGGAAACACCTTCGGTTGCAGGAAGGTGTCTTCAGACCGACTACACTCACCATTAAATCTTATGCTAAGCTTAAAACTCCTTTAAAGCCTAAGAAAACTGTTCATCAGTCTACAGGTCAAGGCCCCATGCCTAAGAAACAGATGCTTAAGATGGCTGAAGATTTAATTACCCTTATCAGGGGTTCCCATCCCCCTCCTGATAAAAGACCAAGACAAGAGGAGGATTATGCATCCTCTGACCAGGTTTCTCTCTCCTTAGATTCTTCTGAGGAAGAGGATTACACTTTTCCACCTTATGAGGATTCTGATGCTGAAGACTCTATTCCCTCAGCATCTCCCCCAGAAGACTACTCCTTTGGGGAAACATTACATACCATGAGGGAACATTTCCACTGGGAAGGCCAGGATTACTCAGATTCTAAGAAAAGGCTCCGAGAGTTCCTTTTATTACCCCAGCACAGACCTCTTGCTATCCCTCCTGTTTTAGATATTGTGGATGATGTCTAATTGGAGTCTAGTTTAAATCCAGACTCTCTACTTCCTGCTCCAGCCAAACCAGATAGATACTACAGAGTACCTGACTCTCTCAAATTCCTTTATAAGAGCCATATAGCTGACCCAGAAACCATTTCCCAGGGTCCTAAGGGAGCAAAAGCTTCTATGGCTAAAAATCCTATGCCCTCTGAAAGAGATTCCAGAGCCCTAGATAGATGGGGAAAGAAAATATACACCTCTGCAACTCTGGCTATGAGAGCATTAAATTGCCAGTTTCACATGTTGAAATAGCAACAATTCCTGATGTCTTAGTTAAAACAAAAAAATGAGCACACATTCAGAACAGTCTGAATTCAAGGAAATGCAGGATCTGTTGCATGCAGCTGAACAAGTGGGCAAGCATACTTTACAATGTGGATTTGATTCATTGGAAGCTTCCTGTAGAGCAGCTGATGTCCTTCATGGATGCATCTGCAGTCATAACAAATGGGTTGTCCTGTCGTCAGGCAGCCCTTCGGTCGGCCGGATTCCAAAGTCTGGGTCCGGCTTCGGCTGATGTCGCACTTCACCCGACGTCATCTCTGCTGGTCTTCGGGTATAAAGGCATCAGCCGACGCCATTTTCCTCAGTCTTTCTTGCCGCGTGGCGCCCGAAGCAGAAGCTGTTCGCAAGTGCCGGTCGGTCAGATCCAGAGATTACTACTACCGAATACTACTTGAAGACTTCTAAAGCTAAGTACCCGTTGGGGACTCTTTCTTGCCTCAGCCGATGTCAGAAAAAGTCAATAACTGTTTAACTTGTGGGAAACAAATACCTCATAAAGATTTCCACTCTTACTGTTTGCCTTGCTTAGGCCCAGACCACGACGTAGCAGCCTGTTCGGCCTGTGCTTCCTTCAACCGGCGACGCTTTGGCGCCGGTCGGAGTTTGCTGAACAGTTTTTCGGCTCAGATTTTGCGTACATTTTGCCGTCTGATCCCCCGACTACCCAAATTGTTAAAAACGAAGAAAAGACCGACACTCGCGGTCCGCGGTTTCGGCCGAAACCACGGTTAAGCAATCCGCGAGTGTCTCTGTTTCGGCCGAAACCAAGAAAACTGGTCAATATTCAGCCGAATCCATGACTACTACTGAGGCTCCTGCTACCTTACCTGAATCAGCCTCAGAAATTTTGCCTACAACTGTGGTTCCTAGTGATTTATCAGACACCATCCCTTTGGATGTCTCTACCCCAGCACGTGGTGCTGCTAGGCCTCCTGCAGCCATGTCTATTAAGGCCTTTGCCAGGGCTAAAGCAGCCAAATCTGCTAAATCAGTGCCTGTTAAACCCCCCTCACACAGGCCCACTTCTAGTTCACAAATGCTTACTCTGGCAGAAGATTTAATATCCTTAATTAGAGGATCCCAATCTCACCCAGACAGGGCCTCTCAGCCCCCAGAAAAGAGACCTAGAGCAGAGCCCCCCGAGCCTGTGTCCTCTGATGATTCTGCGGATGACTCAGACATTACAGACAAGCCAGAGGCTCCTTTTTCCAATTATGAAGATTCCGATGCTGAAGAATCCATTCCAGCTGCCTCTCCACCAGAGGAATTTTCCTTTGGGGAAACCTTACATGCCATGAGAGAACAATTCCAATGGCAGGGACAAGATTTCTCAGATTCAAGAAAAAGGCTTAGGACTTTTCTGCACTTACCACAACATAGGCCCTTGGCTATACCTCCTGTTCTGCCTGTTGTGGACGATGCATTTAATGATGTCTGCACTGCACCTGATTCTTTACCTCCAGCCCCTGCCAAACCAGATAGATTTTACAGGGTGCCAGACACTCATCACCACCTATACAAGGCCCCACTTGCAGACCCCGAAACTATATCCCAGGGGCCTAAGGCAGTAGCCTCGACCACAGCAAAAAACCCTATTCCATCTGAAAGGGAATCGAGGTCCTTAGAGATGGGGGAAAAAAGTCTACACCTCTGCTACTCTCTCAGCTAGAGCTTTAAACTGTCAGTTTCACATGATCCAATACCAAGAGTTTATGCTTGATCAGTTAATTAAAAGCTGTCCTCTGATGAATCTTTAGATAAGAAATATGTATTAGAAATGGTGAATAACATCCAACAGGTTAGTAACCATTCCTTAAAATGTGGCTATGATGCACTGGAGGCTTCATTTAGATCAGCCATGACTGGCACAGTGATAAGAAGGCATGCATGGTTGAAAGAACAGGTCTTACCGGATCATGTTAAAGCAAAGCTATTAGATGCTCCTATGGATAAGGCCAGTCTATTTGGGGAACCTGTCCAGCAGGTAATGAAGAAAATGGAAGAAAAGGCAAAATCTGTACAAACAGTTAAAGATTTCTTACAGGTTCAGCCCGCAAGGTTTAGCAGGAACTGGCCTGCCAAAATTGGTCCTTTCCTGACTGCACAAGATCCCAAAGGGGCAGGAATAGGCGCTCTAGGGGCAGAAATCAATCCAGAGGAGGTGCCTACAGAGGACGACAGTGGCAAGGCAATAACCGAGGCACAGACACAACCACTGCCACTGCAACAGGACAATCACAGTGACTTGGCTCTGACTCCGCCTACCAGGGAGCAAATAGCAGCACCATTAGGCGGAAAGTTAGCCTTATTCTCGAAAAATTGGCACTATATCACAAAAGACAAGTGGATTTTGCAAACCATAAACCAAGGCTACCGGTTCCACTTCCACACCTTACCAGTAAAAGAGGAATGCCAAACCTGCCTCCAAATCAAAAATAGAAGCTCTGCAGCAGATAGCGGAATTAACAAAGATGAGAGCTGTGGAAAGAGTACCAATAACAGAACAGGGCAAAGGATTCTACTCCAGACTCTTCCTAGTGCCAAGAAAAGAGAAAACTGGAGACCTATTCTCGACCTGTCCATCTTAAACACATACATCATTGTCCCAAAATTCAAAATGCTGATCCTACAGCAACTTCTTCCCATGCTGGGCAAGGAGTGTTGGCTGGTAACTCTAGATCTCAAGGAGGCATACCTGCACGTCCCCATTCGACCAAATTGCAGAAGATACCTCAGATTTCTTGCAGGATCAGAGCATTATCAATTCTCAGCATTGCCCTTTGGCTTATCTACTGCCCAGAGTATTCACAAAATGCCTGGCATCAGTAATCGCTCACTGCAGAGTACAGGAATCCAAATTTATCCATACCTGGACGACTGCCTGTTACAAGCAGACAACAAAAGCAAGCTGACAACAGATTTACAAAGGGTCATTTACTTGCTACAAGCCCTGGGATACACAGTCAATTTACAAAAGTCAAGGCTGATACCATCCCAAACAAGAACTTTCTTGGCGGAATTGGACACAGTAAAACAAATGGCATTCCTAACTGCAGAAAAACAAAAGAGCTCCCTCTTTACTTCTTGGCATTAACAAAGCAGAACAAACTAACAGCAAGAAAAGTTCTGCAGGCCTTGGGCTTCATGGCATCATGCATAATCTTGGTCCCACATGCCAGACTGCATATGAGAAAGCTACAGTGGTACCTAAAGAATTTATGGTCTCAACACAGGCACAGCTTAGAAACAGAAATACCACTAATCCCATGCCTAAAACAGGAGTTCCTATGGTGGGCTCAAGCATGCCAGTCAAACCCAGGCTTACCCTTCCACAACTTTCGAGCAAGCCAGACCATCACAACGGACGCCTCAGACCTAGGATGGGGGGCGCACATGCTGGACAAATGCGTACAAGGACTGTGGACTCAGGACCACCTGCACATAAACCAAAAAGAAATGCTGGCAGTAAAACTGGCAATCCAAAAATTCAGACCATTCCTCAAAGAAGGCCATTTGATGATAAGGACAGACAACACCACAGTCATGTGGTACATCAACAAACAGGGAGGCACTCATTCATACCCCCTATGCAGAATGACTTTGGACCTTTGGAATCTGGCTCTCAGCTACAACATCCAGTTACAGGCAATATTTGTACCGGGAAAAGAGAACACCCTAGCAGACATTTTAAGCAGAACAACCTCGGATGCTCACGAATGGATGCTACACCCGGACATCTTCAAGGCCATCACAAAGAAATGGGGAATGCCACAAATAGATCTATTCACTTCCCCACTCAATCACCAGCTCAAAAAATTCTGCACAAGGACATTCCACCCACTTGCATGGAAGGTGGACTCTCTATCCTTCAGCTGGAAAGGCCTGACAGCATATGCATTTCCACCTCTTCCCTTGATGCACAAGGTACTACTGAAAATCAAAGAGGAACGTCCAAGGATAATCCTGATAGCTCCGAACTGGCCAAGACAACACTGGTACCCATTGCTGAGGAGCATGTCTCGGGAGAAAATGTGGTCAATACCCCTGATGCCTCTGATGTTAACTCAGAACAACTACAACATCATACATCCAAACCTAAAACCTTGCAACTGACTGCCTGGAACATCACATAGCAGCAACTAACCCAGACCTTTCCCAAAGGGTTAAAGACATTATCCTTGAAGCCCGCAGACCTTCAACAAGAAGGAACTATGCAGGAAAATGGAAAAGGTTCGTCATTTGGAGTACTGAAAGAGGAAAAGATGTGTCGAACATAGATATTGCTAACATTCTGGAGTACTTGGCAGAGCTTCTACATACAGGCCTGTCCTATTCCTCCATCAGGATACATGCATCAGCTATTTCAGCAGAATACAGCTTTGATCCTCCTGTCTTTTCACATCCTCTACTCAGGCAGTTCCTCAGAGGGATCAAGAATGTAAAACCTCCTAGGAAACCACCATTACCAGCATGGGACTTGAACTTTGTACTAGAAAAGTTGACACTCCCTCCGTTTGAGCCAGCAGCAACAGCAGATCTACAACACCTGTCATGGAAAATTGCTTTCCTACTGGCTATTACTTCAGCAAGGAGGGTTTCGGAACTACAGGCCTTAATGGCAGTGCAACCCTTCCTAATCTTCCATCAAGATAGGGTGTCCATGAGAACTAATCCTACATTTATGCCTAAGGTGGTATCCAGAGTGTCTTTAAACCAGGCAATCCACCTACCTACCTTCTTTCCCAATCCACAAAACAGAGGTGAAAGA
The DNA here is from genome assembly GCF_019279795.1 of Protopterus annectens. Taxonomy (NCBI): domain Eukaryota; kingdom Metazoa; phylum Chordata; order Ceratodontiformes; family Protopteridae; genus Protopterus; species Protopterus annectens. The sequence goes on along the minus strand of NC_056750.1, from coordinate 805,758,704 downwards.
ATGCTGCATACCTTGGATGTACATAGACAGTTACGCTACTACCTGGACAGAACCAAAAGTAACAGAAAAACTGACCAGCTTTTTGTAGCCTATGCAACAGGAAGGGAAGGAAAAGCAATTTCCAAACAGACAATCTCCAAATGGATAGGAAATTGCATAAGATTATGTTACTCCTACCATGGAAAACCAATCCCACAGAACATAAAACCTCATTCTACAAGGGCTACAGCCACTACCACAGCTTTCTTACGAGGAGTGGCAACCAAGGACATTATTGAGGCGGCTACTTGGACCTCCGTGCATACATTTGCCAAGCATTATAATTTACCTCTATATTCTAGATCCCGAGCAGGGTTTGCCACTGCTGTACTGCAAGGGATCCTAACTACACCATAATTTTTATTCCTCCTCCCCTAGTTTGGCTATGGTATTCTACCCATTTGTTATGACTGCAGATGCATCCATGAAGGACATAGTACAGTTTTGTACCTACCATAAATGTAGATGTCCGAACTGGATAGCATCTGCAGTCAGGATTACCCTCCCTCCTTCCCCTCTGTGGTACTCCTAGGGTATTTACCCTCCTAATAGCTAGCTGGGGAGGGGGGGGTCTCTTATGGTGTATTTGTTTGTATATATGTACATACATGCTTATTTTTTGTGTTTGCCTTCTACCTTTTTGGAAACATTGGCATTTATCCAAAATTTCACCTTCCAAGAGGGCAACTGGCATCTGGGGCAAGAAACACTGAGGAAAATGGCGTCGGCTGATGCCTTTATACCTGAAGACCAGCAGAGATGACGTCGGGTGAAGTGCGACATCAGCGGCCGGACCCAGACTTTGGAATCCGGCCGACCGAAGGGCTGCCTGACGACAGGACAACCCATTTGTTATGACTGCAGATGCTATCCAGTTCGGACATCTACATTTATGGTAGGTACAAAACTGTACTTTACTGGCTCTGTCATTCGTAGACATGCTTGGTTAAAAGAGCAAACCCTCCCTGACCATGTTAAAGCAAAATTATTAGATGCACCTTTACAACAAGATGTATTATTTGGTGTCAAAGCAGAAGAGGTTTTAAAGAAAATGGGAGATAAGGCTAAATCTATGCAAACAGTCAAGGATTTCTTGCAGGTACAACCCCCTCACTTCAGCAGAAATTGGCCAACAAAAAATTGTTCCTTTCCAGCTTCAGACAGATCACAGAAGGGCAAATACAGATGCTCAAGGGGCAGAGGTCAGTCACAGGGCCCTTACAAACCTCGCCAATGGGGTTCTGCTACCCAGAAAGGAGGAGAAGACAGGCCCCAAGCTAGAAGAAGGCCGACACAATGACTCTATCCTCAAACTACTAAGCAAATCTCTCCTGGCAACACCCTTGGGAGGAAAACTAGCATTTTTTGCAGACAACTGGCACATCATCACAAAAGACAAATGGGTTCTAAACATTGTCCCTCAAGGATACAGATTCCACTTTCATACCTTACAAAGGATCAAAGGAATGCCAAACCTGCCACCAAATCAATGGGCAGAGGCAAAAAAACAAATTGCAGCTCTCATGAACATGACAGCCATTCAACAGGTACCTTCACAGGAGCAAGGACAAGGATTTTACTCAAGACTCTTCCTAGTTCAAAGAAAGGACAAAGCATGGAGACCCATTCTGGATCTTTCAGTTCTGAACACCTATCTGCAAGTGCCAAAATTCAAGATGCTAACACTACAGCAGCTTCTTCCCATGCTGGGCAAGAATGCTTGGCTAGTTACTTTGGACCTCAAGGAGGCATACCTGCATGTCCCTATCAGACAAAATTGCAGAAGATGCCTCCGCTTCATTGCAGGCTCAACGCATTATCAATTCTCTGCACTGCCCTTTGGCTTATCTACTGCACCCAGGGTCTTCACAAAATGCCTGGCACCAGTAATTGCATAATGCAGACAAAGAGGAATTCAAATGTACCCATACATGGATGACAGTCTTATTCAAGCAGAAAGCAAGGACATTCTTTTACAGCATCTGGCATTTGTCAAACACCTAAGTTGCCTAGGGTACACAGTAAACTAAAAGAAATCAAAACTAGTGCCCTCACAAAACATAATATTCCTGGGTGCCAGCTTGAATACAACAGCCCACATGGCTTATCTGACGCCAGACAAACAACGACAACTGTTTCAATATTTCAAAATAATGGCAACAAAGACCCAACTCCCTGCAAGAAAAATTCTGCAGGCCTTGGGATTCATGGCATCTTGCATACTACTAACACCATTTGCAAAACTGCATATGAGGAAATTATAATGGTACCTGAAAAGTGTATGGACTCATCACAGCCACAGCTTGGAAACAATGATTCCACTCATTCCCTGCCTTCAACAGGAGTTTCTATGGTGGGCACAGGCATGTCACCTCAAGGGTCAGCCTTTCACCTTACCCACAGCCAGGCAAACTATGACAACGGATGCATCGGACTATGCCTGGGGAGCACACGCCCTAACAGCTTTCAAGGACCATCTACACCCAGGACAACTACTAATAAGGACAGACAACACCACAGTTATGTGGTACATAAACAAGCAAGGGGGCACACATTCCTACCCTCTATGCAGGCAAGCAATGACCTTGTGGAACACTGCATTGTCTTGCCAGGTTCAATTACAAGCACAATTCCTGCCAGGAAAGAAAAACACATTGGCAGACGACCTAAGCAGAAACATCATGGATCCACACGAATGGAAATTAGATCCACAAGTATTTGCAATGGTAGCTCAAAAATGGGGACGCCCAGACATAGATCTGTTTGCAAGCCCCCACAACCACCAACTTCAAAAATTTTGCACAAGAACCTTCCATCCACTAGCTTGGAAAGTTGGACGCCCTCTCATTCAGTTGGAAACCATTAACAGTGTATGCCTTTCCTCCACTGCCTCTTCTAGCAAAGGTACTGCTGAAAGTCAGATTAGAGAGGCCACAAATGATTCTCGTTGCACCAGACTGGCCACGCCAACATAGGTATCCAATTTTAAGGACCGTGGCCCAGGGCCCACCATGGATTTTGCCACAAATTCCTCACCTGCTCACCCAGCGAGACTATCTGATTCTACACAGCCAGCTCAAGACTTTAAACCTGGCTGCATGGCAAATTGCCTAAACAACCAGCCAACACCTTTATCCAAAGCTGTTATGGATGTCATTCTGGAGGCCAGGAGGCCCAGCACCAGAAAAACCTATCCGGACAAATGGAAAAGATTTTGCGCCTGGATCCAGGATAAAGGCCTAAATCCCCTGGAGCCGAACATTCCTCAGATTCTACAATATTTAACTGAGACGTTACACAAAGGACTTTCCTTTTCATCTATTAAGATCCACGCCTCAGCAATTTCAGCTCATTACAGCACGGATTCTCTTTTATTTTCACATCCACCCCTAAGACAGTACCTTAGAGGGGGCTAAGAACTTAAGACCGACAAGGAGAGCTCCAACACCTACTTGGGATCTCAACTTTGTCCTGGAAAAGCTTACACTGCCGCCCTTTGAACCAGCTTTTTCAACTGATTTAAAATTTCTTTCATGGAAAACTGCCCTACTACTAGCAATAACCTCAGCTAGAAGAGTCTCAGAGCTACAGGCACTAATGGCAATGGAACCTTTCCTCATTTTTCATTAAGACCAAGTTTCTCTACGAACTAATCCTTCCTTTATGCCAAAGGTGGTATCCAGTGTGGCCCTAAACCAAACCATTCACTTGCCCACCTTTTTCCCAAATCCCCAGAACACAGGAGAAAGACTCCTGCACTCTTTGGACATTCACAGGCAATTATGTTACTACTTGGATAAAACTAAGGCTTTCAGAAAAATTGACCAGCTCTTTGTAGCCTATGCTACAGGATCACAAGGAAAATCTATCTCAAAACAGACCATTTCTAAATGGATAGGACATTGCATACGTTTCTGTTACACACATCATGGGAAACCAGTACCTGCTAACATTAGGTCCCACTCCACCAGGGCTTACAGCTACATCAGCAGCCTTTCTCAGGGGAGTGCCAACCAAGGATATTCTGGAAGCTGCTACTTGGAGTTCAGTGCACACCTTCACCAAACACTATCACTTACCTCTTTACTTTAAGACTAGAGCTGGTTTTGCCACTGCAGTTTTGCAGGGCCTACTAGCTTCTTCTAACCCTGTTTGACTCCACCTCCCCTCCTTAGCTTTGGGATTCAACCCAAGTGTGATGACTGCAGCAGGGTAACACGATGAACATAGTACAGTTTTGTACCTACCATAAATGTAGATGTTCGAGTGTTCACCCTGCTGCAGTCCAGGTTACCCTCCACCCCCTCTGAACTAGCTGAACTTCTCTACCACTTTATTCTATTCTACCTCTGTGGTGTATTTGCTTGTACCTTAGAGTTTTATTTTTATATAGCCATATGTATATAAAAAAAAATATATAAATATATATATATATATATATATATATATATATATATATATATATATATATAGCCTACCTTTTGGGGGCACCTGACATCTGGGGCAAGAAAAACTGAAGAAAATGGTGTTGGATGCCTCTTATACCCCTGGCGCACTGACGTCAGGGAAGAAGCGACAGCAACCGATGCTGGACCAAGACTTTGGAATTCGGGCTGACTGCGGGACCGCCTGACAGCAGGATAACGCAAGTGTGATGACTGCAGCAGGGTGAACACTCGAACATCTACATTTATGGTAGGTACAAAACTGTACTTTTTCCTTTTTTAAATGTTGCCTTTGCACATTTATCAAGACCAAATGACATCCTAATATCTTAAAAAGTTTTAACAACCAGCAGCTGTGCTTTCAGTTCCTCATCTGATGAGCTATACAGTTTTTAGTCATCGACAAAGAGAAAATGAGAAGTCATTAGACTTTCTTGTTTTCTAGGAGCCAAATTATAGCCATGGCTTAAGCTGTTAAGTAAACAGCTTAATGGATTAATGGCAAGGAAGAATAGCAACGGTGACAGTCACCCTGGAATATCCCCCTTTGAATTTTTATCCCTGGGATAATAATCTGTCCTTTAGCATGACTTAATTGTAAAGTGGTCTGCCATTGTTTTGTGGTTAAAGTAATGTAGTCAGTCAGTGTAGGGTGTGTCTTGTACATTTTTAAACACTCTCTTTCTCCAAGAATGTGGGATACTATCCAATGCGTTTTTGTAGTCTGTCAATGCCTACAGTTAGATTCTTCCCCTTTTTACACTTCTCCACTATAACTTTATTTACCATCAAGTGATCCTTTGCTACATATGACTTTGTTGTACTGCCATAGTTGAGTTTTCTTCTAAATGACTATAAACTCTATCTGTGTCAATTCCCATGTGTAGTTTATGCATCGGAAGGCAAATTATTGGCCTATAATTTTTAGGGTAGCTTGCAGGTTCACCCTTAAATAAGAGCATTGTTTTGCATGGTTGTTAGCCAGTGTGGTGTCTGTTCGGAGTGCACATATAAATAGTTCTTACTCCTGGCAAAATCCTCGTGCAAAGATGTTGGTACTTTTAACTAAAAGTTGGGTACTACATCTTGGCCTGCGGTTTCCAGTTAGGGGCTTTTCTCAACTTTGTTTCAGTTTCTCTGGGTGTTATTTCATCCCATTTCATATCCTGTACCTTTAAACTTCTTTCTTTATTTCTTTTACTTCTCCTGTCCATTTAGCATCTTTGTTCCACAGGATCTTCATAGATACTTCTCCAAAATGTTTCTACTTCCTCCTTTTTTGGCAGTCTTTCAATTCCCTTTACCTTATTTTCTATTTCTCTCTAAAACTTTTTTTGGGTCATCAATAAATTGCTTATTTTGTACTTTTCTCTTATATTAATCTGTATCTTCCTAGATTTTCTGCCTGTGCTGAAATTTTTAGTTTATTTGCGATAGTGCATGATAGATCCTGGTCTGTTCTAATACTGTGCATTGCTTTAATTACCTCTCTTAGTATTTTTGTTGATCTGTTCCCTCTTCTGTACTCTTGTAACAGTGACACTTCTGGACTTAATTGCTTTATAGTTTTCTCTGTTAAAGACTTCCATGATGGTATTCGATTTTTTTCCCCTTCAATACCCTGTGATCTTGTGGTATAACTTTCAGTGTCAGCAATGAGCTCTCTTTGATGCTTTGTTAAGCTGTCTGTGAACCATGACTTTTGCTGTAGCAGGCAACTGAGTAAATGTCAGGAAAATCGTACTAGGACAGCTGAACTTTATTTGGGGTTAGTCTCTTTAATTGATGGCAGGTGTGTACCCAAGAAGGCTGAATGTTGTAATTAAATCAAAAGGGGCTTCAACAAAGTATTATTTTAAGGGTGTGCACACTTACACAACCAGCTTATTGTACATTTTTTTTATATTTTGTCCCCTAACAGATTTTTTTTTTCAATTGAATTGTACAGGTTCTAGGTCACATTAAAGGTTGGAAAAGTTTTAAAATGATTTATTGTGGTCTCATTTTTTATATCACAAAAACCTGACATTTTAACAGGGGTGTGTATACTTTTTTATATCCACTGTAAATAGGATATATTACTGTGCAGCTAAATTAGTAACTGATAAAGTTTTACCACAAGAACACAGGATAGTGAGGGAAAGGAAGGAGTGAAATTGAATACCATCATTTATTTATAGTTTGTTTGCCAGGATAGTCCATTGGGCCACAAAGAGCCTTTTTTCAATGGAGTCCTGGGGAAAGGAGCAACAGAATATTACAAATTACAGATTTAACATAAGAGTAAGTTAGTAGAGAAATGTAATGTGCACAAATGAAGCAAAATTGAGCAAAGAGTAAAACATGTTAGTAGAGTGCACATATTAGTACAATGCAATAAGAGCAATATTTACAAAGTTTTTAACAGTTTAACATATTAGCAAATGCAATAACAGAAACAGTCTAAATTTTTAACAGTTATGTTAATTCATGCAGTTAATTTCTAGGCTGTTGAATTGTACCATTCTAGGAGTTATGCTAATTCATAGAGTTTATTAGGGTTACGAAATGGGAGGCTATTGTGAATTATAGCTTATAGAGAGTAGCTGTAGTGTAGGGAGATAGTGGGGTGGGAGCAAGAGCATTCCCATAGTGAAGTTACATGTATGTGAAGTTAGGTATTGAATGAAGAGAGGCTGGTAGTGCAGATGAGTGGCTGGAGGGAATTCCAATGGTGTGCATTAGATGTTTGAGTGGTGAATGGGCAGGTTTATGCAGTTCAGTTAGATTTTGGGAATTAGATCTCAAAAGTCTATTTGGTTGGTGCATTTTATAGATGGTGGCAAGAGGGGGTGAAAATAAGTTTGTCTGCTTGGACAAGTTGAATATAGATGAGATAATTGGACAGTTTTTAAGCCAATTCAGTTGGTGTAGGGCAGTCTAGTGATGGGAAGTGGATCTATGCTGGTTGCAAATTTTATTTTATTATAGTATTGCAGTTTAGTAAGGATAGAGGCACTGTATAGGAGGGATGGGATAACCTAAGTGTTGGCGAGGGTGAGCCTAGTGGAGGGAGAGATGTAACTGTTGTGGCAGTAAAGCATGCCTATTTTCTTTGTTTTTTTATTTATTTATATATATATATATATATATATATATATATATATATTTACTTGTAGATGATTATCAAACTTTAGCTGGTCATTGATCAGGATTCCTAGTACCGTAGCATTAGACTATTTTGAGAGGAGTATTATTTTGATTGGTGACCGAGAATGAGGTTTTATCTAGGGTGGTAATTTTGGAAGCAGTAAGTTTAAGTTTAGTTTTTTAGTAGCATTGAGTGCTAGATGGTTGTTCATCCATTGCTCAGTGGAGGAGAAGGCATCTTGGGTTAATTTAGCTAGGGTGGGTATAGAAGAGGCAGAGCAGATTATTGTTGAATCGTCTGCATATTGGACAAGGTTGGCGTTTAGGATGCCTTGGTAGAATTCGTTTATGAATATATTGAATAGAAGGGGGCCTAAAATTGAACCATGGGGGACACCTGTGGGAGTACTGAGAAAAGGGGAGGTGGCTTTTTTCCATCTGACTGCTTGTTGCCTGTTTGAGAGGTAACTGGTAAACCAGTTAATAGAAGAGTGGGATAGATTTAGTTTGGAGAGTTTAGTGAAAAGAAGGTTATGAGAGAGGATGTCGAATGCCTTAGAGAGGTCAAGGAGGAGAGTGGACATGATGTGGCCAGTGTCACGGGCTTTAACGGTTTCTAGGAAGGAGAGGAGTGCTGTGGCTGGGTCTGAAACCATGTTGAGTAGGGGTTAGAAGTTGGTTATTTATGAGGTAAGGTAGAAGGTATAGATGGATGCATTTTTTGAGAAGTTTAGAAATGGGGTATGAGAGTGATAGGTCGAAAGTTTGTGGTATTATTACCACCTTTATGGAGTGGAATAATAAAGGCCTTTTTCCAGAGCTGGGAAATTTGACATTCAGCAATATATCGATTTATAAGACTGCAGATGGGAAGAGCTATGCCTTCTGTGGCAACTTTTAAGAAATATGAGGGTATATCATCGGGCATTGGAGCTGGGTTTCAATGTTAGTATATAAGTTTTTTATGGTGGCTGTAGGGATGGGGTTGAAGGAGAGAGGAGGAGGTTGGGAACAGGAGATACTAGGGAAAGAATAGATAGGTGGAAATAAGAGTGGGAAAGCCAGATGTGAAGTGAAGGATGATGTAAGTTTACTTATAGAATTGATAGTGTTTAATTGGGTGGCTAAGTCCAAATCAGAGGCATTTGGATCAGGGCAGGGGTTTTCTTTTTTGCTAGGGTTGAGAAGGGAGGAGAGTCCATGCCAGAATTTTTTGAGGTTGGTGTTATGGTTGGTTTGGAGTGTAGAGAAGTAGGCTTTGCGGTCTGAGAAGTTTTTTTTACTTTGTTACGAAGTGTTTTTAATTCATTAAGGGGGATGATAGTTTTGTTTTTGGAGTAGTGTTTCCAGGCTTTATCCCGGAATCGCATGGCTAGTAAGGTATTTTTGGTTAGCCGAGGTACAGGATTGCTTATTATGCATTTTGTTTTCAGAGGGGCAAAGGAGTCAAGCAAGTTGAGGAAAGCTGAGTTAAAGTAAGTAGGTAACAGCATTTTCTAAGGGAAGGGTTTTTAGCGGGTTCCAGTTAATTTTTTAGTGCATTTGAGAATGTGCTAGGATTAAAGTTTTTAGATAGCGAGTGAAGGTGTAGGTATGAGTTAGTTGTGTAGAAGAGGGAAGATGGTGGGCAAAAGTGGGGAAGTGGTCACCTAATGGGTTGGGTAGAGTGCCACTATCAGAGATATAATGTGAATGAGAAACTAGAATCCAGTCCAGGGTGCTTCCAGTAAGGAAGTACTTAGAAGGCATAGTTGAGTTAATAAGCTGAGTGAAGTTGTACAATTTTATATTAAGTGAGGTTTGTAGAGATTGAATTGTTGACCGGTTAATATTAACATCACCCAGGATTATAGTTTCATTAGTCATGATATTAGAGAACCAGGAGAGAATATCTTCAAGGGTTGAGATATTGTTTCCATGAGGGATATAAAGGGAGACTATGCATACAAGTTTGTTTATATGAAGTAGGGCTGGAATTAGATGTCCTTCAAGGATGCATCTGCAGTCCTTACATATGGGTTGTCCTGCCTCAGGCAGCCCTTCAGTCGGCCGGATTCCAAAGTCTGGGTCCAGCGTCGGCTGATGTCGCCCTTTTCCCCGACGTCAGAGTGCCTGGTGTATAAAAGCGTCAGCCGACGCCATCTTCCCCAGTCTTTCTTGCCGCGCTGTGCCCGAAGCAGAAGCAGTTCGCAAGTGCCGGTCGGCCAGCTCCTGTGATTTCAGCTACCGAAGTCTTCAGAAAAGCTAAGTACCCCGTTGGGGACTCTTTCTTGCCTCAGCCGATGTCAGATCAAACGGTTAAAGTTAATAATTGTTTAAAATGTGGGAAACAAATACCTCATAAGGATTTCCACTCTTACTGTTTACCTTGCCTAGGCCCAGACCACGACGTCTCAGCCTGTACAGCCTGTGCTTCCTTCAATAGACGCACTCTTAGGCGTCGGGCAGAGTTTGTAGAGGAATTTTTTGGGCAAATTTACTGTTACAAAATGCCGTCGGAGCTTCCAACAGCTCATTTACCCAAAAAACGTAAGGAGAAGGACCAACACACGCGGTCCGCGGTTCCGGCCGACTCCACGCCCAGGCCTACCGCTAATGTCTTGGTCTCTGCTGAAACCGAATCTTTACTGATTCCGACCGACGACACCGCACAGCCGGTACCTTCGGTACCGGAGGCTTCCTCTGGGTCGGTCTTAGAATTACCTTCTGAATCCGGTGCTCCGGAGATATCTGACACCATTTCTGTGGATGAAACTACCCCAGCACGTGGGGCAGCCAGGCCTCCTGTATCCATGTCCATTAAGGCCTTTACTCGTGCTAAAGCTGCTAAACAGCCAAAATCTCTCCCTCCCAAGGCTACTCCTCAGGGATCCTCTACAGGTTCACAAATTTTAAGCTTAGCTGAGGACCTTATCTCCTTAATCAGGGGCTCTCAGCCACACCCAGACAGGGGTTCTCAACCTCCTCCAGGCAAAAGGCCCAGGGTTGAGCAGATGGATCCCCAGTCCTCTGATGAGGCCTCAGATGACTCTGCCCTTTCAGATTACCAGGAGGAGGCTTTCCCGGCCTACGAGGATTCTGATGCAGAGGAATCTATTCCCTCTGCCTCACCCCCTGAAGAGTTGTCCTTTGGGGAGACCCTTCACTCCATGAGAGAGCATTTTAAGTGGCAAGGCCAGGAATTCTCTGATTCCAGGAAGAGGTTAAGGACTTTTTTGCATTTGCCTCAGCATAGACCTTTGGCTATTCCTCCTCTTTTAAATGTCATAGAGGATGTGTACTCCGAGTCTAGTATTTCCCCAGACTCCCTCCCTCCCTCCGGCTCCTGTCAAACCCGACAGGTACTACAGGGTCCCAGACACACATCTATCCCTTTACAAGGGCCACTCAGCTGACCCAGAAACTATTTCCCAGGGGCCTAAAGGGGTTGCAACCTCCACTACTAAGAACCCACTTCCTTCTGAAAGGGAATCCAGGGCCTTGGAGAGATGGGGTAAAAAAGTTTACACTTCTTCCACTCTTTCTATGAGAGCATTGAATTGTCAATTCCATATGATACAGTATCAAGAATATCTGTTAGATGAATTGCATAAAAAACTAACCTCACCTGAACCCCTAGATCGCAAGGCACTTCAGGATCTGGTGCATAACTCCCAGCAGGTTAGCAACCATTTTTTACAGTGTGGTTATGATGCATTGGAAGCTTCATGTAGGTCAGCAATGACAGGTGCAGTCATACGTAGGCATGCTTGGCTGAAGGAACAAACACTGCCAGATCATGTTAAAGCAAAGCTTCTGGATGCACCCCTGGAAAAACAAAAGTTATTTGGTTCCACGGCTCAAGAGGTCTTAAAGAAATTTGAGGAAAAGGCTAAGTCAGTACAGACAGTCAAAGATTTTCTCCAGGTCCAACCACCAAGATGCAGCAGAAATTGGCCTTCTAAGAATTGGTCCTTTCCAGACACAGACAGATTTCAAAGAGGCAAAAATAGGCATGCCAGAGGTAGAGGGCAAGCTAGAGGCTCCTACAGAGGACGTCAATGGCAGCCTCCCAACCAAAGAGGTAGTGCAGGACCTACACCTGCTGCACAAGGACAAACTCAATGACTTGACTCTGACCCCGCCAACCAGGGCTCAATTGGAAGCACCTTTGGGCGGAAAGCTATCTTTATTCTCAAAAAATTGGCACATTATTACAAGGGACAAATGGATACTGCAAATAATAGACAAAGGATGCAGATTCCATTTTCACACATTACCAAAAAGACAAGGCATGCCAAACCTGCCACCATACCAAAGGGCAGAGGCTTTCAAGCAAATTTCCAAAACTACTGCAAATGAAAGCAATAGAAAAGGTTCCTCTCATAGAACAAGGCCAAGGATTTTATTCCAGACTGTTTCTTGTGCCAAGAAAAGAAAAGCAATGGAGGCCTGTTCTGGACTTGTCCGCACTAAATACTTACCTCATTGTGCCAAAATTCAAAATGCTGACCTTACAGCAACTCCTTCCCATGCTGGGCAAGTGGTCCTGGCTGGTGACTCTAGACCTCAAGGAGGCATACCTGCATGTCCCTATCAGACAAAGTTGCAGAAGACACCTCAGATTTCTTGCAGGTTCAGAGCATTATCAATTCTCAGCAATGCCCTTTGGCTTATCTACTGCGCTCAGAGTATTCACGAAATGCCTGGCATCAGTAATTGCACATTGCAGACTTCAGGGGATTCAAATATACCCATATCTGGACGACTGCCTTATACAAGCGGACAGCCAACAAACATTGGTAAAACACTTGAATTATGCCATCCGCCTACTTCAGGCTTTGGGATACACAGTCAACATTCGAAAATCAAGACTTGTTCCATCCCAAAGAATAATTTTTCTGGGTGCAAAACTAGATACAACCACCCAAATGGCTTTTCTCACAGAAGAAAAACAAGAACAACTACCGGATTATTTCAGAAACCTGACAAAGCAAACCCAACTGACTGCAAGGAAAATACTGCAGGCCCTGGGTTTCATGGCATCTTGCATTCTTCTGATTCCACAAGCAAGGATGCATATGAGGAAACTACAATGGTACCTAAGGAGTCTATGGTCTCAACACAGTCACAGCCTAGAAGCTTTGATCCCCCTCATCCCATGCCTTCAAAAGGAATTTCTGTGGTGGGCTCAAGCAAGCCAGTCAAACATGGGTCTGCCTTTCAGCAAACCAAATATCAGCCAAACCATTACCACGGACGCCTCAGACCATGGATGGGGAGCGCACATGGAGGGCAGATGCATTCAAGGACAATGGACACCAACAGAATTTCGCCTGCACATAAACCAAAAGGAAATGCTGGCAGTGATACATTCAATCGAGGCCTTCAAGCACTTCCTATATCAAGGCCACCTGCTAATAAAGACAGACAATACCACAGTTATGTGGTACATAAACAAGCAAGGAGGTACCCATTCTTACCCTCTTTGCAGGCTGGCAATGAATCTTTGGGAACTTTCCCTAAAACTCAATATAGAGCTGCAATCCCAGTTTGTACCAGGAAAAGACAATGTACTGGCGGACAGCCTAAGCAGAAACATCATAGATCCACACGAATGGATGCTGCACCCAGACACCTTTCTTCAAATAGCACAATCATGAGGAAGGCCGGACATAGATCTTTTTGCCTCCCACCACAACCATCAACTGAAGAAATTCTGCACAAGGACATACCACCCACAAGCATGGAAAGTGGACTCTCTCTCTCTCTCAGCTGGAATACTCTAACAGTATATGCATTTCCACCTCTTCCGTTAATGACCAAGGTCTTACTGAAGATCAGGATAGAACAACCAAAAGTGATTCTGATAGCTCCGGACTGGCCAAGACAACACTGGTACCCACTGTTAAGGAGCTTGTCACGCACGAAACCGTGGCCTCTACCACAATGGCCACTTCTTCTGACACAGCACAATTACAAAACTCTGCACTCCAGCCTAAAAACCTTGCAGCTGACAGCCTGGAAAATACCTTGACTCCTCGCCTGGATAAACTATCCAAAAGGGTAAAGGAGATCATCAAGGAAGCTCGTGACCTTCCACAAGAAAGGCATATTCAGCAAAATGGAAAAGATTTCGCACTTGGAACTCCATAAAGGGCCAAGATCCGACAGTAATGAGCATTCCACATATCCTGCAATACTTGGCAGAAATGCTCCATAATGGCCTCTTACTCTTCCATAAAAATTCATGCTTCAGCCATTTCAGCAGAGTACAACACTGATCCACCTGTATTTTCTCATCCGCTGCTAAAGCAGTTTCTAAGAGGGATAAAAAACATCAACCCTCCAAGGAAACCACCAGTGCCTACATGGGACCTTAACTTCATGTTGGAAAAATTAACTCTACCTCCCTTTGAACCAGCAGCATCTGCAGAACTACAGTTCCTGTCTTGGAAGACTGCCTTCCTTCTGGCCATAACCTCAGCAAGAAGAGTGTCTGAGTTACAGGCCCTCATGGCAGTACAACCATTTCTTACTTTTCATCAGGACAGAGTCTCATTGAGAACCAATCCTTCATTCATGACAAAGGTGGTATCCAGGGTCTCACTGAACCAAGCTATTCACCTGCCTACCTTCTTTCCAAATCCACAAAATAAAGGAGAGAAACTTCTGCATACCCTGGACATTCACAGACAGTTGCGCTACTACTTGGACAGAACTAAGACTTACAGGAAAACTGACCAGCTTTTTGTAGCATATGCTGCTGGCGTACAAGGAAAAGCAATTTCCAAACAGACAATTTCAAAATGGATAGGGAATTGCATTCGATTCTGTTACTCTTTTCATGGCAAACCTGTGCCAGCCAACATTAGACCTCATTCCACCAGAGCCACAGCCACCTCCACAGACTTCTTAAGAGGGGTGGCTACAAAGGACCTCTTAGAAGCTCCTACATGGAGTTCCGTGCATACATTTTCCAAGCATTACAACTTACCATTATATTCCAGATCCAGAGCAGGCTTTGCTACTGCAGTCCTGCAGGGCATTTTAGCTACACCATCCTTTTCTTAGGTCCTACCACCCCCAGCTTGGCTATGGTATTCTACCCATATGTAAGGACTGCAGATGCATCCTTGAAGGACATAGTACAGTTTTGTACCTACCATAAATGTAGATGTCTGATAGGTATGCATCTGCAGTGAGGATTTCCCTCCCTCCTACCCCTCTGTGGTATTCCTTGAGTATTTATCCCTCTTTCTAGCTAGCTGGAGTTATCTATTATGGTGTATTTGTTTTATATATATATATATATATATATATATATATATATATATATTACTGTGCATGTTTGGAATTTTTTGCATCTCTCCAAATTTAGCATTCATTAGAGGGCACCTGGCATCTGGGGCAAGAAAAACTGAGGAAGATGGCGTCGGCTGACGCTTTTATACACCAGGCGCTCTGACATCGGGGAAAAGGGCGACATCAGCCGACGCCGGACCCAGACTTCGGAATCCGGCCGACCGAAAGGCTGCCTGAAGCAGGACAACCCATATGTAAGGACTGCAGATGCATACCTATCGGACATCTACTTTTATGGTAGGTACAAAACTGTACTTTCTGCCTTGCCAAATTTGGGAATAGGTTTGGTATAGGGGTAAATAAGTGGGATGATGAGTAGAGGAGAGTGACTTTCCCCTCCTTTTTTGTGTGTTCTATCTTTCCTAATTATGGAGTAGTTGGGGATGTGAGTTCAGAGTCTTATATGAGGTTTTAGCCAGGTTTCTGAGATGGCCAGAATATCGGGTTGGTTATGGAAGAGCCAAGCATGGAGGTTAGGAATTTTGTTGCATGTGTTCTGAGCATTTAGAGCTGAGAAACGGAAGGGTTTACCAGTTGTGGGAGGAGGATGGGATTGGGAGGTAGAGATGTGTGGGGGAGAAGGACCAGGGTTTGGGTGATTGTCACCGTAGAGAAGGATAGAGATGAGGTGGCAGAACAGGTATTTGAGTTGCTTGGTATATAATCTATGGGGTGTAAGCTTTATGGGGATGTGGCTAATATAGATGTGAGTAGAGTTTTTGGGGTTAATTAAGAGTTTGTAGGTGAAGAGCACACTATTATTGAAGGGGTAGAGACTGGGTGATATGCAGGTTGAGGAATGTGTGTGCATCATGGAGATTGGGCTAGTTGTATGAAATGGGAGTGGGTGATTTGCACTGAGAGAATAGGTGAGGTAGGTTAGGTAAGATATGGTAATAAGTAATAATATTTGAGTTAGAAGTGAAAGAGGTTTGGTAAACATAACTATTCAGGATATAATGGGGAGTGAGTTTGGGATTAAGTACATATTAGTAAAAATATAAAGTATGGGTTTAGGTACCTAAGAAGGTAATAGGGATAGTTAGTGTTAATGTGGTAGGAAGTTTTGGTGTAGGAGAGGTGGATTATAATGTCACATATTCAATGTTAGAAGTTCTGTATGAGATGTTTGGGGTGTTTACTGGGTATGTGTCTACTGGGTACTTGCTACTGAGTGTGTGTGTGTGAGTGCAAATGTATTGTAGATAGGTAGTAATTTGTAATGGGAGGGGTTAGTTATAATTACTTAAGCAGATTTGGTGGTTTGAACTCTGGTGTGTGTGGCTTGGTCAAGTTTTAATTACAGATATCGGGGGGTGGGATATGGGGGCAGAGAGGGGAGTGGAGTGAGCCCGAGCATAGCGGGATGAGCCAAGATCCAAGCAAAGACAAGTTTGTGTTTAAGAAACAGAATTGACCAAGGACTGCTCTGAAGCTGTAAGTAATTTCTTAACAATTTCTCAGTTGGAAGAACAGGATAACCTTGTATCAGTGGACTACTGTGGTCTCACGTTAAATTAACAAACACAGTATTTGATCAGTTATGGATACTATTTACTAACAGAAGGGAATAAAAGAGAAATGGAAGATGTGTGATTGTGGGGGCTGCTTACAAGCCAAAGCAGAGTGCTCTCCAGGAGATAATGAATATTAGCTCAAACAGGTAGACACATACTCAAAGTTAACTTTAGCTGTTTGTGTTTGCAGACAGTTCAAAGCTGGACTGCGCTTTTCTTATCACAATGTATCCACCGGTTGGATAAAAGATAAAGGTGGTACCGCAGATGAATACTTACAGTGGTGTTAGGTTCAAAGTTAACTTTAGCTGTTTGTGTTTGCAGACAGTTCAGACCTGGACTGCGCTTTTCTTATAACAATGTATCCACCGGTCGGATAAAAGATAAAGGTGGTACAGCAGCTGAATACTTACAGTGGTGTCAGGTCTGGACTGCGCTTTTCTTATAACAATGTATCCACCGGTCGGATAAAAGATAAAGGTGGTACAGCAGCTGAATACTTACAGTGGTGTCAGGTCTGGACTGCGCTTTTCTTATAACAGTGTATCTACCGGTTGGATAAAAGATAAAGGTGGTACCGCAGATGAATACTTACAGTGGTGTCAGGTCTGGACTGCGCTTTTCTTATCACAATGTATCCACCGGTCGGATAAAAGATAAAGGTGGTACAGCAGCTGAATACTTACAGTGGTGTTAGGTTCAAAGTTAACTTTAGCTGTTTGTGTTTGCAGACAGTTCAGACCTGGACTGCGCTTTTCTTATCACAATGTATCCACCGGTCGGATAAAAGATAAAGGTGGTACAGCAGCTGAATGCTTAGAGTAAAATATCGAATAGGGAAAACTATAAAGCAAGTTAAGACAAGAAATGTCACTGTTGGACTGTAGGAGAGGGAACATATCAACAAAAATAGTAAGAAAGATTTGATAAAAGCAATGTGCAGTATTAAAACAGACCAAGATTTATCATGCACTATCGCAAATACACTAAAAGTTTCAGCACAGTCGGAAAAACTTAAAAGCTATGAAGATAAATATAAAGGAAAACTACAAAATAAGCAATTTATTGATGACCCAAAAAAGTTTTATAGAGAAATGGGAAAGAAGGTAAAAGGAATTGAAAGACTGCCAAAAAAAGAAATAGATACATTTTGGAGGAGTATCTATGACGATCCCAATGGATAGAAGTTAAAAAGGAATAAGAGGTTTAAAGGTACAAGATATGAAATGGGATGAAGTAACAGCCAAAGAGATTTCAACAAAGTTAAGAAAAGCCTCTAATTCAGGAGTGTCCAACCCGCGGGCCGCATGCGGCCTTCAGAGCTCTTCCATGCGGCCCACGGCCCTTCTATTGAAATTTCACTTTTTTCCGTGTGTTTTCACGTCCGCGTCCTTAAGCTGTTATGCACATGCGCCAACAGCGTCTTTCAGCTGGTCTGCGCATGCGCCAAAACACCGTTCGGTCGTTTTTTACATTTGCGGTAAAGTTTCAGCTGAAGGAAGGAGTGAGATCGCGGCGACGAAAGAGAAGACTCAGAGTGAGGAGGATTTATTTATTTTTACCCCCGGACTACATCTCCACCAGTAAAAGGTAAGCTAAGCTATATGATTCTTTTAAAAACTTAATGACTTAATATTCTTGAGCAGGGTTATCCTCATAGTGATTTAGGAAACCAAACAATCATATATTTTACGAAGGACAGGGTCAAAACATGAGCCAAAAATCCAGAAAATGTAATAATTGTGCTACTATGGTCTCTATACTAAACAGATGTATGTACAAAGAAGTAGGTAACAGAAATGGATAGAAATTAGCCTGGAAGCTCACTGGTAATGTTATTGCATCACAGTGAATGACACCTGAAGTGCTTGTGCAGAGTCTATATATCTTCCAAAAGCCTATGAAGAGTGTCAATGCTGCTCTGTTTTCCTCCCACATCCCAAAGACATGTAGGAAATAAAAGTTATGATGGTCAAAACTGCCCTTGGGTATATGTGAATGAAAATGTGCCTGTGTCCTGCAAAGCGCTAGCACCACCTCCCAGGACTGGTTCCTGCCTTATTCACATGGCTTGCTGGGACAGGCTACGACATTCAGGCACAATGATATGGATAAAAAAGGTACTGAAATGGACGGATGGATGGACAAGTAGCTTCCTCTGCACACGTGATGAGAAAAACTTTGGGAGATCTACATCTCTGATTTTTTTTTTATTTTTCGTTTACCCTTTTCTTGTTTCTATGAAAGCAAAAAGTGCAAACTACACCAATGATATTACTGAAGAGCACTGTGCAGTACTTCTGATGTGGCGGACATCAGCTGTATCATAAAACTGTACATTTAAAAAGGTAGTCCCACCTTTTCAACACAAAAAATTGTGCACACTTTTTTCACGTGATCTAAGAAATACATGTAAATGCACAAAGCATGGTTTAGTGTTCTGAAAATATATGAAATAAAAATCGCTGATGTTTTAATTTCTAGAAATATTAAAACTGTAAAGTTAAGCTTGATGCTGACAAAAAAACAAAGGGGCTGTAACAAGCACATTGCCAAATGCATACACATACAGATATAACTTGCGTCTATTCACATACATATGTACACGGATACACACACACACACACACACATATATATACATACACACATATATATATATATACGCACACATACACACATTTGTACATACATACACATATATAATATAAATGCATATACAGACACGCACACGTATAGATAAATATGATATATGCATACACACTTGTATATTTTGCGGTCTCCTAACTGTAAAGATTACTTATACCAGGAAGATGTAGCCCCACATTTACACTGCTGTAAAAAAAATAGGTTAAGTACAGATATGAAAAAACAATTGTCTGGGATAAACAAAGAGGGGGTAAGTTGATTAAAGGCATTTGTAGACACAACTTATGGTCTACATTACAAGAGATCAAGTACTAGCCATATGCCACTGGTAAAAAATGAAAATTAATAACCAATGAAGAAACAAGAGAAAGCGCAACATTGGTTTCTGCTGCCATTACTTTATTCAGTGAGACTCTGCACCACACCCTAAAGCTGCAGTCCACGGCAACTGCCACAGGGATCCTACTGCAGATCTGGTGAGGAAATGCTGGAGTTTTAAAAATATTTGAAAGTGTGATATTACAGTAACATCCCACACCACTCATTTATGTTTACATGCCAAAGGGAGGAAACTGCCATATCTGACTAGAAACAACATTTCTGACTGCATTACCATCATGCCCAAAGCAGTTCAAAAATAAGCAGTGGAGTCTGGAATATGCTCAAAGGCAGAATAACTCAACCTCTTACTTGCATTTTACCACAGAACATTCCACTGAACAGAGAGAGAGAGAGATCAATAACTAGGTAAAAGGAGGTGTACCCCTGTTGGACATTTGGTAATGGGAAATACTTGGGAAGATTAACGTGAATGGCTGTGAAAGATCTGTTGATGGAAATCTTCTGCTTCTAAGCACAGCAAAGCAGCACCCTAATTAAAAAGGAGGAAGCAGTGCCATGGAAAGAAATACAAAGTCGATATATGACAAGTGCATTAGCAATATTTTCTACTACTGTTTCCATGAGGAAGGTCACATCTATACTACATATCAACCAATCAATTTGTACATGTACCACATCAGAACAAAAAATTAAGCTGGGAAGATAATAGTTTCTTTAACATAGTGCAGTGCTATAAACAACAAATAGTTACATCCATATTAGTCACACTGAATTATACAGTTTGGGGACCAAATTATGCAGGCTAGCTAGATCTTGTATTTGTAGCTGTCACCCAAGGGTGAGTCGACATCAAGCCCCAAACGCAAGCCCTTCCATAAGGTATCCCGAAATGTTAACAACATTTTAGCTCAATTTACCAGTTAGTCCCCACTGCAAAAGTTGCTCCTCACTCACATCCACCCCAATGCCCTTCACTTTAACCCTGCCAGAAACGTTCTCCAAAAAACTTGACATCACACCGTTCTCGGCATATGAACTGTATCTTTCCCGGGAAACTGGTCTAAAGTTTGCAGCTCCACCACTTCCGCGATCGTTGCCAAGTAACGGGTTAAGAGCCTGCCTTATAGTGACATGCTAATTCATAGACATTTTTTTAAAATGTTGAAATAAGTTACTGTTTTTATACGTTTACTGGGATAGTACAACTGAACTCTAACAACCCCTTTATAAATGTGGCTAAATGTGTTGCAGATTCATAAAGTACCAAAGAAATTACAGTTGCAAATTGCTGCAGGACAGAGGGAATTTGATGCACTTTCTGTAGTTACCGAGTTTTGTATCTTGGAAACTGTGAAAACAGTCTTAAGAAAATACTTAAGTTGATTAAGTTAGGCAAGCCAGAGGGAAAATGCTCTTTACAAACCTGCTTACAGTTAAGGAGAGCATATTGTCAAGATGTCAGGTTTCATGCAGTATTTTATAATTATATGGGTGGTGATGTAGAGAAAGAGGTGCTTTAAGTTGAATGCTCAGTAGAAGTGTAGGCTGAAAGCTTTCACATACCATGATCTTAGTTACATAATGTACCTTATACTTTTGAAGACTGAACAATTAAACTGAAGTGGGTCATACTGAAGCATTGTGTGTTGGCTGATTAACTTGATTGATGCTACTAAACCTGAACACATACCTGTCAGAAAGAAATCTGGCAGTGGTTTTACCCTGAAATGTACAGTGTCGTGTTTATTTTTATACAGACTGTTTGCATTTGCTGTGGTGTTATAATCTGCTTCAGATCCAAACTTATTTTTTTCTTGGCAATATATTTCACTAAATAACATTACTAGATATAGGTCTTTCTGCACTGATGAGATAAATTTAACTACCACAAAGACCCACTTTTATTTTTGAAGAAAGTCTCCATATGGGCAAAGAGTATATTTTCTTGTAGGTGTAATTAATAGCTCCTCGGAATTAGCAGTTCAGCACTCAAAACACTTGCCTTTTACTTATGAATCTATATATAAACTTTGCCACATACAGCACTGGGTAGGTGTCCGTGGTGTCCGTATTGTATAAAGTGCCATTATTGGAAAGTTAATCTACATGCCACACATTTCTCTTATTTTGCTTGTAACTCTCAAAAAGCAAGGATTGCACCCACATAGCTGCTCCGAAAACAGTTGTAGATGATGAATTTTACTTGCTTTAAATTTAAAATTTGTGCTGTAGAAATTTTGATGGCTGTCTTTTTTTTAGTACTGCCTACACTGCAGTTTGTTTGGGGTTGGGGGCAAGTTTCTGATGCGTCATATAGCCGCTTTCCCAAATTTTTAAACAAGAGTTAACATCTGTATTCAACACCATAAATTAATTGCTTTTCATACTTCCCTGTAGTTTCTGAATTTATTCCAACTAGGGAAAGTTAGATGAAACACAACCCTACCAGTCTGACACATGCTTGAATGTGACAACAGTGACCATCTCCAACTCCTTCAGATGGCAGTAAAATGGACTTCTCTCTGTAGTTACAAAGCCTGTCTCTTGACACTTATTGGAAATGCACAGGCTCTCTGTCAGGCGAAGGAGCACAGGAACATCACTAGAAACGTGTTGCATTGCATGTTACACATCCCTCTTTAAAACAAAAAAAGTTAGAAACCAAGGTAAATATTGCATAATGGAAATGTTCCATGACAGACTGTGGTTGATGTGTAATTTAATCACTCTGGTAACATTAGACCTCTGTGGCATACATTCTGCCACAGTGATTATTAGGTGATGCTTGACTTAATCTACAACCCCCTCCTAATGTATTACTCAAGTAAGCCTCCGTATTGAAACTTATTTGATTAGGTGTCATAAACTGAAGATTAAGGTATACCCTTAATGCAGACACAGCAGATGCAGGCACATTCCATTGAGAGTTGGCATGTGGATACTGACTGGCACTGATATTTTAAAATTAGCTGTGATAATTGGCTCATTGTATGTACCCACTTAAGTCTTTGTTAAAGAAGTACAGATAAGGCAAATATTTATACATTGATATTTCTAGTTCTGTTGAATCTGAGTTTACTTTGCACTGTGTACTTAATTGTGTATATTTTCCATGTGTGCCATTCCACAGAAGAGGGAAGTTGTATATACACTAATTTAAACTGTACATGTTTTGGACTTGCAGTCTGTCAACATCCTTTACCTCAGTAAGAGAGGGGCAGCTTGGTGATGGATCAAGTTATCAGTACATGGCTGGGTTGTTTTCTGTTATACACAGCGAGGTAATTGCATTTAAGACTCTTTGGATGGCTGTAGTGGTATCTTTGTTTTATGGTTATTTGGATGCAAGACATCTGTTGTACATATTGCTGATGTATAGTCAAACATTCACTAACATTACCTCACTGACAGGGGCACTCTTAAAGTAGGGTTTGGCAGAGGTGACTTCAAGATTCGATGGTTCCCACTTGTATTCTGTTTGGTGTCCCTGAGTTGGAGCAGATTTTAATAACCTGTTGATTGTATCCTGGTGTTTCAGTTTCTGATATGGTTGAATGCCCCCACCTAGTAGTGCTTCAGTTTGAAGTGTGTTCTTAGTGCTTTACTTGCTGATTTGTTAGCCCCTAAGAAGGCACAGTAGCTAAATATCTATTAATTCTTCACGTTATTCAAACAATGCAACTCAGCAGGTGTAGTTTTCCTGCTGACTTTCTCCTTTTCCTGCTTTTGGAGACTGTTACACCATATATTTGTGTTCCCAATGGCTACCTGTGGGCAGAGCAGAATTTTGGGCTTAGTTTTATTATGTATAGTTATAGTTATTTTAAAAAACTTCTTCATAGTGATGGAAGTGTATGAAATAATTCTTAGATTAGATTAATGGAAGCATTTTATATGTACTGTGCATATTCTTATTAGCAGTTCTACTAATTAAATTTATTAAAAGAACTGATGTGGAAAATATAATTCACAGAGTAGGAACTTGCAACCAGAGCACGAACATATCGGTCTGTTACATTTGCTAAAGAAAAAGCTTTCAGAGAAAAACTTATTTCTTAGTCACTTTTCTTAGAATGCAGCTGCCGTGGTTGTAGTGTTTTTAGAGATAGACTGAGGAATAATGACAATGATTAAAATGTCTACTATTAGGTTATGGGCAATACCTAGTTGTGAGTAGGTAGGTGGTAGGTAGGAGATTGTGAGGCTCGAGCCAGTACAGTTAAGGCTTTGCAGTGTTTACTTTCTGTATGTAAACTGCTGTGAAATCTAGCAATTATAGTGTGTAGCAGCTGTTCAGTTTCATGGGGGGGGGTTGCTATGTAGGTTAGTCATGATGGGGGAGGCATACAAGAGAAATGGTAGTAAACAGGTTCATGCAAGTTTTTTTTCTAATGCTGTCAGGTAATGTTTACTTCTAAAAAACCTGTATATGTATTTTTCAAAGCGCATGAAAAAGTTAATGCATGAGCGGAATAAAATGTCTGCATCTACAGAAGACTTTTAATAAACCAGTCCTGGATGTTTTGCAGTGCTTGATTTGCTGCATAGTTTTGTTCACATTTAAATGAAAATTATTTTGGTTCATGCTTGTAGATAAGTTGGTTGTTTGGCTAGCGCTAGAAAGATTTTCATCATTTTGCAACTCGTACCAGGCTGGAAACGCAGGCCATTGTAAATGCACAGCACATCTGATTATTTTATTGAATTGCCCTATGAGCTTTGTGTGAAGGAAGTAGTTGTTATGCTCTGCTTTGTGAACTTTGAGGGAGCAGAAATGTTTTTGCTTGATAGATTATTCCTTTTCTTAACAGCTACATCTCTGGCTTAATGTCATTCAGTCATTTTTATTTGATGGCCTCTACTAACATATTCAACAAACCAGTTTTGTGAAATGTAGTATATGAACTATGCTTACTCATTTGTAAAATTACTTGGTAATTATACACAGTCTGAATAATTCATTACAATATTTCAGTGTACTGTTCCATTGGTTATTCCTCAGTGCTGTCTATACTAGGCAAAATGGCTCAAAAGAAAGGGGTGTTTAAATCTGTAGTCTAGTGAACGTCCATCAAACTAATATGAAACAGAGGTCAATATGTTACAGTTATATATTGATTGTGGCCTTTTCCAGTAGGTATCTGTCTGCATGTCTGTCTGTTAACTGACTGTGTAAGCTAGTCTGTGAACATCTCAATGCATTCGTGCTTGAAGTGTTTGAAGCATTCCTGAATTTCACAATTGCCTGTTGCAATTACTGAAGTAAGCATCATGAGTGCAAATTACATACAAAACAAGGCATTATGACAAAAATATTTTTAAATAAACAAACCAGCCACACATAGAATTATGTACAAAATAACATCTAGCTGGGCTGGCAGCCTCACAACCGCTTTCCCCAAAACTTTGGCCCAAAAGGGATAATGATGCATTTGTTGGCATTCGGCTTGAGGTCATGTGTATGGCACCAGTCATTTGTTTGGGTGAGACCCTCTTATTCAGAATTGTTTTATTAAGTCAGTGATGTGAATTCTTTACTTTATTGCAAATTTGTTGGCTTAATTTTGTGGATTGTAATACTGTAGGTGTAGGGCTGCTAATGTTGACATTTTACCTACTTGGGACGGCTGGAGTGGTTTTCGCAGTGTGAATTGGTAGTACAGTAGTAGTGAATTAATGACAGTGTCAGTGTGTGCCAGTTTTTTTCATTGCAAGTGAATGACTTTTCTTGGGTAGCATGCAAAGTACACAGTATTTAACTTGAAACTTGATGGTACAGCTCTGATTATGTCATTGAAAGTTGCCATTCTTGTAGCAGTAAGAAACTGTTGATTACATGCAGCTAACCATACATGTTCATAGCTCTATCACAGTCCATCTGAATTTCATGAATTATGAAGAACTTTTCAAAATGCCCAGTATTACTGGCACAAAGTACAGACCAACAGTCACAGTAAATGTGATGTGCTTTAGGCGTTATGGCTGTTTTGAAGACTAATGGCCATTAGTACTACAAATGAAACAAAGTGCCTCACTGGCCCTCCTCATATGTAATCTGGCCAACTGGATGGGTAACTGTAAATTCACCCCAGGGATATTTTTGTGTTATTTTGCAGATGTGAAATGATCCCTTGAACACCATTGACATATACTACTACAACTATGGATAGTTTTAATTTTTATTTCCTTATTTTTTAATGTAAATTGTTAGCCATTGTTTTAAAAATTATATAACTAGGAATAAAGTAGTTAAGTTACTCCTTTTTTACTTTTCAGATGGCTTCTGCATCTGGTCAAACCAAAACCGTGAAACGCAAAATAGCAGACGAAAGAAGAGTCTTTCAGGAAAAATGGACTGATGAGTACTACTTTGTTGAATCAAAAAATAAAGCACTTTGCTTAGTATGCAGAGAAGTGGTATCCGTTTTCAAGGACTACAATTTGAAAAGGCATTATATTCAAACGCACCCCAAATTTAAGTGAATTGCAAGGAGTGTCCCGTAAACAGAAAATATCAGAATTAAAAAAAAGTCTTACATTTCAACAGCTGTTTCGAAAATCAGCTACTCAACCGGATTCTTTACTGAAGGCAAGTTATGTTGTAGCAAATTTAATTGCGAAAAAATCCAAGCCATTTGCCAATGGTGAATTTGTTAAAGAATGCCTTGCAAGTGTAGCAGACATAATTTGCCCTGAAAAAAAATCAGAATTTTCTAAAATCAGTTTATCACACCAGACAATCGCAAGGCATGTGGAAGATATAGCCAAATCTATTGAAAATACGTTGGAATCTCGGTGTGCAACTTTCAAGTATTACTCCATAGCTTTGGATGACAGCACTGATGTTACATATACGGCACAACTTGCCATATTTATTCGTGGTGTTGACAACGATTTCAATATTACTGAAGAATTGGCCTGTATGGTTCCACTGAAAGACACAACGAAGTCTGCTGATGTGTACAAGGCAGTAAAAGAAACACTGGCAAGATTTTCCTTGACCATCACAAACCTGTCAGGCATAGTAACTGACGGTGCTCCAGCTATGGTTGGAAAGAGGGAAGGACTAACAACACTGATCGAAGAAGATGCAAAACAGATCAGTAATGTGCGTTTCATGAAGTACCACTGCATTATACATCAAGAAAATTTGTCTGCACAGACTTTAAAAATGGAAAATGTTATGAATGTTGTTAAAACAATAAATTTTATAAGATCCAGAGGATTAAATCATTGCCAGTTTCAGGAGTTTCTGACTACTTTGGAATCTACCTATGGAGACATCTTGTACTTTACTGCAGTGAGGTGGTTAAGTCGTGGAAAAATGCTGAAACGCTTCTATGACTTACGAGATGAAAAAGTCCTTTATGGAGTTAAAAGGAAAGCCTGTACCTGAATTTGAAAGTGCAAGCTGGATGGCTGATTTAGCCTTCTTAGTAGACATCACTGCTCGTTTAAACGACCTGAACTTGCGCCTCCAAGGGGAAAATATATTAATAAATGACATGTTTCAAACAGTGACGGCATTTGAAATTAAACTGAAATTGTGGCACAGTCAGATTAAGAACAATAGCTTCATTCACTTAGCAACACTGTCTGAGCAAAGCCATGCAAATACTGAAAAATATGCGGCATTACTTAATAGTTTAGCACAGGAGTTTGAGAGCAGATTTCAAGATTTTAGAAAACACCAACAACAGTTCAGTATATTTGCTAGTCCATTCTCAGTTGACATCGACATGTTGCCTGCAAACCTGCAACTGGAATGCATAGAATTGCAGTCAGATATGCAACTTAAAGAAAAATTTCTGCAAGCATCTTTATTTCACTTTTATAAGTTATACCTACCCAAAGAAAAATATCCATCACTTCACGAACATGCCCTGTTCATGACATCTCTGTTGGGGAGTACATACATTTGCGAGCAGTTTTTTTCTCGTATGAAGCATACAAAAAATAAAATCAGAACAAAAATTTCAGATGACCATCTTGAAAATACTCTTGATCGCCACTACATCTATCAAACCCGATATAGACGCACTGGTATCAAAAAGACAAGCTCAGTCTTCACATTAAAAAGGTTATGCTCATAATGTTTGTCTACTACACAAAAGAACAATCCTGACTTGACAGCCTGAACCTCCTGATATGGACACTTAAGTATAACAAGAACTAGGACCAATAAGTTTGAATTCTGCAAAGGTCTGTGCCTGGCTGCACCCTTGTGAACTGGTTTCACGAATAAACATTGCCACTACTATTTATTATAAAGTCAATTATTTGTTTAAATTTGAGAAATGCAGATTGGAGAGGCAACTGCAAAACAGCATGTGTGAGTTTACATTGTGAAACTGGAGTGTGTTTTGGCATACTACCATGTTCTTTGTGTCTCCACAGTAAGTGGGTGAACCAAAGTTAAACATGTTGTACCATCTGTTAGTGACAGTGAAACAAATGTAAAAATAAAAATTGTTCATTTTTTAAGAAGTAAAAGTCTCATCATTCCTGATATTGCCAGTGCCATATTTCAGGGACAGATTGCAAAGCTAGAAACAGAAGAGTACATGAGCGCTTTGGACAACATATGGGCATTAAGGACATGATGGAAGACCTGGACATCTTTAGGAAACCAGCAAAATCACAGGTATGATCTCATACAAATTGAAAGGTTCGTACCTGTTAATTTTGTTTTACAAATAAACTTTGATGTTAAACTAAGATGTTAGATTTAACTGTTTTTTTAATAATCAGAATGAGATATTGAATTTTAGGGCAAATATTATGCATTTATTAATTTATTTATTGTTCAAATTCACCTACAATACAGCCAGTGGGTCGACTTTGTATTAGTCCGCATATACCTGGGGTCTTTTGCTCTTTAGTTTACGATGCGTCGTTAGAGACTTTTTTTTTTTTTTTTTTTTGTGCTCTTCAGTTTATGTGAGAGACCTTTTTTTTTTTTTTTTTTTTTTGTTGGTCACTTGCCATTTGCCCCCAGACCATTTCTGTTGACTCAATGCGGCCCTTGCAACTGAAAACTCCTGTTCTAATTGGAAAACCCAGGCCCGCATGCAGTACCTAATTTTTGGCTGAAAATATTAACATCTTTACACGAAGATTTAGCTATGGGTAAGAATTATTTATATGCGCACCCTGAACAGACACCAACCTGGTTAACAGGAAAACAATGCTCCTACCTGAGTGAACCTGCAAGCTATCCTAAAAATTATAGACCAATAACTTGCCTTCCGACGACGTATAAACTATACACCGGAATTGATGCTGACAGTTTATAGTAATTTAGAATAAAACTCTATGGCAGTAGAACAAAAGGGCAATAAAGTCATATGGAACAAAAGATCATTTGTAGTTAGTCATAGTAGAGAACTGTAAAAAAGGGGAAGAATCTAAGTATGGTATGGACTGACTACAAAAAAAGCATTTGATAGTATCCCACATTCATGGATTAAAAGAGTGCTTAAAATATATATAAGATACACCCTACACTGATCGACTGCATTACAGTGACCATGAAACAGTGTATACCACTTTGCAATTAAGCCATGATAAAGGACAAATTATTATCCTAGGGATAAAAATTCAAAGGGGGATATTCTGCCTTGCCCTTAACCCATTAAGCTGTCTACTTAGCATAGACCATGGCTATAATTTGGCTCCTGGAAAATAGTGTGAAGACTTCTCATCTTTTTGTCGATTTAAAACAGTGTGGCTCATCAGATATGGAATTGAAAGCACAACTGCAGCTTGTCAAAACTTTTTCAGATGATATAAGAATGTCATTTGATCTTGATAAATGTGCAAAAGCAACCTTTAAAGCAGGAAAACAGTTTGGGAAAAGAATGTGATATAAAATAACTC
The DNA here is from genome assembly GCF_019279795.1 of Protopterus annectens. Classification (NCBI taxonomy): domain Eukaryota; kingdom Metazoa; phylum Chordata; order Ceratodontiformes; family Protopteridae; genus Protopterus; species Protopterus annectens. Next base: position 805,729,361 of record NC_056750.1, on the reverse strand, counting down.
AAGCAAGGAGGAGTGTATAAATATTTGGGAATTGATGAAGGATCAACAATAAAACATGAGCAAATGCAAATAAAACTTAGGAATATTTCCGAAGACTTAAATTAATCCTGAAAACAGCACTGACATCTAGGAACAAAATTCAAGCTATAAACCAATTTGCTCTTCCTGTCTTAACTTACAGTTTTGGAGTGCTTGACTGGCCCCATAACGTGTTGGATAAATTAGATAGGAAAACAAGAAGGATGCTTCATGCTCACCAAAAAATATCAGTGCATACCAAGATTATATGTTCCCCATTCTGAAGGATGGATGGGCCTCCTTGAAATTGATTACATGTATAGATATGCAATCGTGGGATTCCTCAAAAGACCCAAACCTAATGAAAGTCTTGAAACATGAGAATAAATTTAAAATGACTTCTCTGCTTAATTTAGCAGAAGCATATCGGCATCAAGCAGGAATGGAAATCAAAACCTGAAGTAGATAAAAAAATCAGGCAGCAACTGAATGTGCCAAAACACAAAAGAAAGACTATAAGGTGAAGGACCAGATGAGAAGGCAAGAAATTTGGAAAAAGCATAAATATAGTTGCAAGTATAAAAAACTTCTGGAAGAACCTCATGTTGATCAGGAATGATGGAGAGGCGAATTCAAACCAAGAGATGAAAGGTTAATATTGGCAGCCCAAGACAGTGGGCTTATGTATATGTTGGTTTACAAAGTCCATTTAATATGTGGGGGAAACAGACAAACGTAGGTTTTGTAAAACTGAATTGGAAGCAGTGTCACACCTTGTTGGTGGTTGTGACATACTAATAGCAGAAGGACTGCATACTGAAAGGCATAATAATGTAGCAAAACTGCTGCACTGGGGGTTGTGCAAATATTATGGTATTGAAGTGGCTGAAAAACACTGGAAACATGAGCCACAGAGCATCATAGAAAATAATGAAATCTATATCACATGGGATCCCCATTACTAACAGTTCAAAAGACAGATGCTTGAAAAAAACTGATATAGTGATCCAAGAAAAGAAGACAAAAGTAGCATTTATCATTAAAATCACTACATTGTCTTGCATACTGAGTGGCACAAAGTCATAAAATATCGGGATCTACAGGCAGGAATGAGCAATGTGGAAGAAAGATACTCCAACAGTTCCAATAGTAGGAGCAGTGGGGCTTATAAAAAAGAATGTGCAATCGTATTTAGATATGTTACCAATCCATGTAACCCCATCCAAATTGCAGGAGTCATCACTGAGCACATTGCGGGTGCTGCAAAGAGCACTTTTGGCTGATATCAAAGACTGAAACCATACTAATTTCATGAACTTTAATTGTACATTGACTTAGGAATGGGGTCCATTCCCATCATAGTATTAAAAACGCAAACGATTTGGAGAAATTAAAAAAAAGATTGACGTTCCTAACCTGTTCCAATATTTTCCCTTCTATCTCCATTCTCAATGTCTGATTTCCCTCATTTGCTGCCATTGCAATTGTCTTATTTGTACTCCGTTTCATCCTGTGTGCTATCAGTTCTGCATTCCATTTGCCTATCATCTGCTAAAACTTTTGCTTGCATGTCATGCTACATCATCTGCATACAACAGCTTTGTTGAGCTGACGCTGCATTCTGTTTGCTGATGTAGTCCATCACCAGTATGAGCAGCAATGGGATCAGAGCTGAACCCTGGTATGCAATCACTCCCACTGGGAACCCCTCTGTTAGTTTGAACACTGTTCACATATATTTTTTGGGATCCTTGTACATAACCTGCACTAATTCTTCCAATGTTTCTGGGACTTCAAACCATCACAGGAATGCCCAAATCAGCTTTCTTGGAATCTTGTCATGTTTTTTCAAATCTAGGAATGCCCAGTTGAACTCTTTTTTCCTCATCTCTAACTTCTTCTGAATTATGGTTGTACTGCATCCTGATCTGAATCTGAACTGCTCATTTCTCATCTTACCTTCCACTACTCTGCATATTCATTTATCAGTCATCTTCTCAAGAGCTTTCGTGCAGTGTGACAGGAGTTTGATACCTCTGTACTGCCCAAAAATGTTAATGGTTCCTTCATTCTTGCACACACTGGCACTAGTATGCTTGTTCGCCAGTTATCTGAAATATGCATCTCTCTCCATACTGCTGTGAATACATTGTGGAGTCAATTCTTCCCAGTTCACCCAACATCTTAATTATATCTGCCATGACCTTATATATATATATATATATATATATATATATATATATATATATATATACATATATATACATATATATATATACATATATATATATATATATATATATATTTATATATATTTATATATATATATATATATATATATATATATATATATATCTTTATATTTATATATATATATATATATATATATATATATATATATATATAAAATGTATTTATTTTTTAAGTTCATCCCAGATACATGTTTGGTTGTTTAAGAATTTGTTATGGAACAGTAGGGGTTAAAAATGTATGGTTACTGAAGGGGGTTGGCTATGTAAGTATATAAGGATGTAATTATCTATGATGTATGACTCTGGTGATTCCTCTGGAAGGTGGAAGCGCAGTCATTTTTAACTGCTTGTGAATTATTTTAACACAAGATTAAAACATTTCGTTTGCACCCCTGTGTGCTCGTGGATTTTTTTATTCAATTATTTTGTTGGTTTTACATTTTATTTTTTGGTTCCTTGGTTTGAAAGCCCGGGCATGGCAGGAGTTTGGGAGGAACGTACCACTGAATCCCTATTGGAAGAACCTACACAAGTGGTTAAAGAATTGTCAGCAAATTTGAAAGCTAAAGCTGACAAGGGTATGAGTGTACCTAATATTTCTGATTCACAAGTCGAACTGTTAACCCTGCTCACCCTGTTAATTTGGTAGAAGCAACTACCTCCAGAAATGAGGCGAAGGATGCCCCAGTAATAACGTGTCTAGATGGTGTATTCCAGTTACCTAAAGTGAACTTTACATCATCAGTTCGAGTTGAGAGAAGTGGAAGAGGAATAATAAATCAACAGTTAATCCAGTTGGAGAGGCTTTGCAAGCATTTCAAGTTGCTGCAGCTGGATAATACATTTTTGAGTACATTAGTGGCCCATAAGCAGGTTCCGAAAAGCCTGCATATCTGGAAATATCCAGGAGGTACTGAAGCTGGTTCTGTCATGCACAGGGAACTGACAGAACTTTTTGACAGGATCGGATTTGATTTAATGACCATCATGATGAGAGACGAGCATAAGTTGAATACTTTGCAAAAGGAAATTGATGATCTGAATTAGTTAACTTCATTTGATCAGCAACCTGTGGGTATCATATCCGTCCTCGGATCCGAGCCGGCAGCTTTCCAAGCTAAAAGATCCGAGCTCTCAGCTCCTCCCCCTTACCCATAATGCTCTGCCACCTCCCTGCAGTCCCCAGATCTCGTTTGCCGCGGCTTCTGATAGCTTCTAGCGACGAGCTCTTGGCGTTGGGTGTAAGTGAAAAAAAGCTTTAAAAACCTTTAAAACTCTTCCTTTCGTGTTGTGCGAGTGTTGTAGGCCCTTAGTATTGTTTATATACCTCTTTCTTCCCTTTCTTGTGGTAATTTGTGTTTAAATTTAACTTTTCCCTCCCCTTTACTGTGTGTGTGTGTGTGTGTGTGTGTGTGTGTGTGTGTGTGTGTGTGTGTGTGTGTGTGTGTGTGTGTGTGTGTGTGTGTGTGGCGTGTGCTATGACTGAAGGGCCTAAGGCCATTTATTTTCAAAATGCACTGAGTGTCGCCATAAGCTGTCCCCAGTGGATGGTCACACTCAGTGCGTTATTTGCCTAGGGGTAGGCCACCTGTCTTCTGGCTGCCAAATATGTGCGGCCTTCAACCCCCGGGCTTTGAGGGATAGGAGGAATAAGTTAATCCTGGCAGGGCTTTTGCCAGCGGATTCTTCTTCCTCCTCTCCCTCTAAGGCACCAGCCGTGGCTGCGGCTGCCCTGCCTTCAGTTCCCCCTCCCCTGACTGGGACTCAACCTCCCTCTGTGTCTCAGGGAGAGGGGGACTCTTCTTCTAGAGAGAAGAGTCACAAAGATAGGGACCGGCATAAAAGGCGGGCAGAGTCTCATCCCTCTGCTCTGCCAGCTAAAGTAGCTAGCCCTCCCAGGAGGGTCTCCACCCTCTCGGCTCCATTCCCCCCGCTTTTCCCCGGAGCCGGAGTACTGGTCTCCTTCGAAGTCTTCGAGGTGGCCCTCCCGGCCCGCTTCGGCGACCTCCTCGAGATCCACCAGAAGCATGTCTGACGCTTATTTGTACCGGATGATGCATCGATTCCTGCAGGCCCAGATGCAGATGGGGGTGCTCCTGCCCCCCCCTCTGGGGGGGGGAGCTCGGCCCCTTTCTTTGACCCAATTACGCCTCCGATTCGCTATTGGGTTTCGGAGTCTTTGGTGGCTACGTCGCCGACAGTACCCTCGAGCGTGTCGTATCCAAGCTCTCTGGGCTGAGAGCAGAGCTTCGGAGCCGCAGGGGTGAGTGTGCCTTCGGCGCCGTTTCGGTCGGAGCTCACTCTCCCCTTTCGGGTCCGATTGCATCGGCTCCGACGACGGTCCTTGCGTCAGAGCCAAGGGGGCTGCTCTCGGAGCCAGGGGAGAGTGGTTTGTCCTCGGCTTTTGACGTAGTGGAGAGGGTTCTGTCGAGTAGTTCCAGGTCCCTGGTCCGGGCTACGGATCCACCCGTCACCCCCGTGCATTTGGGCCTATCTTCCATCGTCCGGCCCCAGGGACAGCCTGCATCGGCGCTCCAGTTGGTTCCCATAGGGGAACAGGACCCCGTTGGTGAGCCCTCCTCGGACAGTCCCTCCGAGGAGGTACCTCACAAATGAAAGTGCAAAAGGAGGCACATGAACTCCCCTGTGTCCCTCACAGAGAACACGGACTTAGGGGAAGGTTCCCCAAGGTCACCCCTGGAAGACGTCTCCTTAGGAGACATTATGGAAATGCTACATATCAGAGGGGGTTGGTCTGCCCATGACAATGACAACATTTCTGCAGAAGACTTATCGGTTGGGGAGCAATATAATCCTCATAGCCCTATTCTGGCCTCGCCAGATCTGGTTCCCGTACCTGCGGTTTCAGTGTGGTTCCTGCTTGGATCCCATTCCAGATCTGATCTCTCATCCTGCGGGATTACAACCCCCCAAACTTGGATGACCTCAAGCTCACGGCTTGGTTGATCCAGTTCCACTAATCGCAAGGACTCCCAGTATCTAGTCTCCCGTGAAATCTATTTTGGTAGTGGCGCATAAACCTTCTGCTAGAAAGATATACAGAAGTAAATGGAAGTGTTTTTCCATATGGGCAAAAAATAGAGACTTAGATCCTTTTACTGCTCCCATCCCAACGGTTCTTGACTTCTTGTCCCATATCTTTGACCAAGGAGCTAGTGCTTCTACAGTAAAAGTTTAAATGGCAGCTATTTCCCATTTCCATATTGGGGATAGTCTTGGCCCCTTAGCTTCCGCTGAGATATGCAAAACCTTTTTGAAGGGCACCTTTCTGTTGAAACCTCTTATCAAGAATGCGGTTCCACCTTGGGACTTAACCTTGGTTCTTCAGGCCTTGACTGGCCCACCCTTTGAACCGGCGGCTTCGGTCGAGTTAAAATTTTTATCTTGGAAAACGGCCTTCCTGGTCACAATTACTTCAGCCAGGAGAGAGTGTCTGAGCTTCCAGCCCTTTGTATGAAACCCCCGTATCAAGTCTTCCATAAGGACAGAGTGTCTCTCAGGAATAACCCTTCCTTCTAGCCCAAGGTAGCCTCTGAATCCAATATCAACCAATCCATTAATTTGCCTGTGTTTTTCCCCAACTTTCAGAACAAAGGAGAATACAGATTACACTCATTGGATGTACAAGATTAAAACATTTCGTTTGCACCCCTGTGTGCTCGTGGATTTTTTTATTCAATTATTTTGTTGGTTTTACATTTTGAAAGCCCGGGCATGGCAGGAGTTGGGGAGGAACGTACCATTGAATCCCTATTGGAAGAACCTACACAAGTGGTTAAAGAATCGTCGGCAAATTTGAAAGCCAAAACTGACAAGGGTACGAGTGTACCTAATATTTCTGATTCACAAGTTGAACTGTTAACCCTGCACACCCTGTTAATTTGGAAGAAGCAACTACCTCCAGAAATGGGGCGAAGGATGCCCCAGTAATAACGTGTCTAGATGGTGTATTCCAGTTACCTGAAGTGAACTTTACATCATCAGTTCGAGAAGTGGAAGAGGAATGATAAATCAACAGTTAATCCAGTTGGAGAGGCTTTACAAGCATTTCAAGTTGCTGCAGCTGGATAATGCATTTTTGAGTACATCAGTGGCCCGTAAGCAGGTTCCGAAATGCCTGCATATCTGGAAATATCCAGGAGGTACTGAAGCTGATTCTGTCATGCACAGGGAACTGACAGAACTTTTTGACAGGATCGGATTTGATTTAATGACCATCATAATGAGAGACAACAAGCATAAGTTGAATACTTTGCAAAAGGAAATTGATGATTTGAATACAAGTGTAGCAAATGACAGTGTTTTCCACTGTTTCTATCAATTAGCATATATTTGTGGATTTAAACAAGTTTGTAAAAGACAGTGTAGTTAAAAAATAGCTTAAAATGTATAGGGACACTAAGGACTACAGTAACAAGATTCTTTATCCCCGTCTCCTGCCCTTAGATGCCAGAATGTTACTGAACCTGTTACTAGTGGTCCGCAAAACAAGGAGACATTAAATACTCTGAATGATGGGGTAAATTCTGATTATGACAGCAACGAGGAGTATTTTTTGGACCAGGTTCCCCAATTGAGGCATTTGGAACGCCTAATAAATCAGGGGAACAAGGCCTCAACAGGACATTTGAACAGGCAAGGATACTACAGAGGGGGAATGAAGAACAAGAGGGGTGGGAGGGGGAGGACAACAAAGGGTTATTGAGTATTTTGGACAAACGGAATATAGCGAATGGAACAGATTTAATATCACTAATCCTACTGTGTTCAACAATGCCTCCTAAGATGTTTTGCATGATGTATCATATGAAAGAAGTGTCTTCTTTCGGCTTTTTCCCGGTTAGGGGTCGTGACAGTGGATCACCTGTCCACTCATGATTGACAGTGGAGTTTTTTACGGTGTCAAGTTGCCAGCTCGGCGCGCAACCTTCCACAGAAGGCACACACACGCATGCACTCACGCCTAAGGCCAATTTAGAGTGTCCAGTCTACCTACACTATGTCGTTGGGATGTAGGAGGAAACCGGAGCATCCAGAGGAAACTCATGCAACCACAGGGAGGACATGCAGACTCCACAGAGAAGGCACCCCAGTCGAGGATCAAACCGGAGAGCCTCTTGCTGTGAAATAGCAATGCTAACTGCTGCACCACCACGACCGCCCATCTGATAGAAGTGCATCACCTATTTATTTGACTGAAAATTTTTTTTCCTGATGTACATGCTAACGACCCTATGGATGTACAGTTAGTTAAAACAGGTATCTGTGTAAGGTTGTGCAAGAACAAACAACTGATAAAATATAATCAGATCCTGCAGATAGACTAGTGGTGGACCGTAGCTGGGATAGCTACTAAGGTTCAAAAAAATGACACGGATATATGAAACTTGAATTATGTCACTGATAAAACAGAACGAAAAAAAGATGAAAAAACACTTCTTTTAAATCCACAGAAACCTCACTGCTTCGCCGAATTGGCAAGATGTTGAACTAAAGTGTAACAAAAGGACTGTTACACACTAATGTTTAGCAGTTCAACACTTGAACACAGCTCACAACAGTCTGTGTGGGGAGACCATAACAAGCATTCTAAGGTACTTTTTTATGCTTGTTATGGTCTCCCCACACAGACTGTTGTGAGCTGTTCAATTACTACATCATTTGGAAGAGTTATAGGAATGTATATGCCTGGGATATAAACAGATTTAGTCCTACTTAACTTTGAACTGCTAAACATTAGTGTGTAACAGTCCTTTTGTTACACTTTAGTTCAACATCTTGCCAATTCAGCGAAGCAGTGAGGTTTCTGTGGATTTAAAAGAAGTGTTTTTTCATCTTTTTTTCGTTCTGTTTTATCAGTGACATAATTCAAGTTTCATATATCCGTGTCATTTTTTTGAACTTTAGTAGCTATCCCAGCTACGGTCCACCACTAGTCTATCTGCAGGATCTGATTATATTTTATCAGTTGTTTGTTCTTGCACAACCTTATTAGTTGCCTTACAGTGATGGCGGAAGCAGTGGTTGGGGCGTCGGCTGTATTGGATGGTGAAGAAATTCTACTTTTAAGGGCTGAAGTAGCCAGATTACACCAAGATGTCAGCAAGCTCACGGAATTAGTCACTTTGATTGTTAAATCTACACATATTAACGGTAAACATGAACGAACATCTTCCCACAAGGACATACCCAGGATTCAGGATAACAGCGAGAATGACTTGATATTGACAGTGGATACCAATGTTGAAATACCCAATGGACAGGGGTGTTTAAATCAAACAGGGTCATCACACAGAGCGGGCAATATAGATATGAACCCAAGGCGTTGATGACCTATCGATACCTGAAAAGGACTTTACCTTCGATTTCAGCTTTTTCACAGTAGAGCTGAAATGGACTATAGAGGCCAAGCCGAAACATGCACCCCCCAAAAAAACCTATTCTGCTATGGCATGCATGCCAAATACTAAAACTCAATGTACTATACCTAGTAATTCTAACTTGTTACACAATGAAAATACTGTAAGAAACAAGAGAGTTACACAAGGAAAACATGTTGATAATAATTATTCCACGTTTAATAAGTTTCTCAAAAATGATTATGCTTTTGATCCATCACACTCTAATGAAATGTTTCAACATCATGATAATGTTATTAACAAAAAATATGGGGATGATGATCAAAATGAATCCATCAAAAGTAGTATATACAAACTGGGAAACATTTTAATACAAATACAGAATATTAAAGTTGATAAAGCTTATTTGAAGCAATGCATTAATTGAAGGTAGTTCCCAAAGGGATTAGGTTTTCAAACTACCTATGGGCCTAGAATACAATGAGAGTACAATTTCAGCTTTCAACAGTTTGTTTGATGATTTTGGCATTTGTTATATGAATTTGTTATTGAAGTGTTACGAGGATAAGTTGAATGTACTCATTGATGAAGTAGAGCATGTTAATGAATTTATTTTGCGTAACCCTGCATTTGAACAGTGGTATGATTTATACCACAAACAATTCCAAATGGCAGAAACCACAGCGGAAAATATTTTCCGAAGGAAAAACAAAAAATTAGAGCGTGATATGGAGCTATATAGAACTTGTAAGGTATATGTTTGGCCACAAGATAGGAAAGAAAGATTAGATGAAGGATATACACATGTAAGAGGTAGAAGACAGATGGACAGACAGGAAAATTTTCAGGGAGGAAGACACCATCAAAATTATGGAAAAACATATTACCAGAGCAGCAGAAAATACAAGTAAAATCCAGAGTTTGTCAGTTTAGAACAACAGTTGGAGGTTCTACTGTCACTCCTCCTGCCATTTTAGTTCCATCTAGAGAGATTGACGTGGTCCCATCTCCCTTCAACATCAACAATGAAAATTTAAATGAAGGACATGATGAAACTGTGAAAATAGACATACAGGAGGTAGATACATCAGAATTAGAAAAATAAAAACCTAGTATCACGCACTATAAAGGCTTCAACGTGTACAACTACACAGATGTCCCTATTCATGAAGAATTATGTTCCCTTTTATGCAAAGGAACCAAATTCATCCCTACACAGAAATTCAATCTAGTAGATCATATCAAAGAAATCAAATTATATAGTCGCAGACTTAACCTGGCTCTACTATTTGAAAAGGAAAGGATGATGAGGCCACATATATACCCACTGAATTAAAAAGAAAAAGTACATTTATACCTCAGTACAATTCACAAGTGAATGTATTTGAACAAATTATATGTAAAGAACTGTATCTACTCAACCATGAAATCACAAGAGAATATCGGAAAAAACAGGAATTAACAAAAGACAACATCTCCAAAGAAGAAAGAGCGGTACTGAATGAATATATGTATAAAAAAGACGTAAGAATAATGAAACCCGACAAGGGGGGAGGGGCAGTTACTTACCCCCAAAAAGATTATATCACTGAGATATACCATATTTTATACCATTCTGGGAATTACCAACAGGTTTCAATCAATCAAATTAACCAAGGTTTTAGAAGAATTGACATAGCTTTGGAAGAATACTTTATTGATAACCGCATCACAGAAGAAGTATATAGGTTTCTAAAAGTTGATCATCCAGTGATGGCTTGCATAATAGGAATACCGAAAATCCACAAGTCTCTGACCAAACCACCCTTCAGACCCATCATCTCAGGTTCAAAGTCAAAAACATATAACATAGGAGTAACGATCGATAGATGGATCTAAAACATATTTATACACATGTACCATTCATCATCAAAGACTCATGGGATTTCTTGAGTAAACTCAGTCCTGACAAATGGACAGAACAATGTACATTCATCACCATTGATGTATGTGACTTATTTTCATGTATTCCTAAGGACGAGGGACTAGAGAGATTTGCCAGGAGTCTTAGAAAGTTTTCTACATTGACCTGGGATAAAATAAATCTAATCATGGATATGATGGGCCTAGTGTTGGATCACAATTATCTTACTTTCGAGGGTGAATTTTTCAGACAAAGCAAGGGAGTTGCTATGGGCATCTTGTGCCCCATATTTGCAAACTTGGTTATGTCTGATTGGGAGAATGAATTCATTACCAACTGTGCATTCTCCAGCTACATCACCTTCTATGTAAGATTTCTGGACGATATATTCATTCTGTGGAAGGGACCCAACGAGACAATACCACAATTTATTGAATACATCAACGAAACTACCAATTTTTGAAATTTACCTATGAAACAAATAACTCAGGTATTTCATATTTGGATGTGTTCATAGGTTCCAATGAGGAAGGTTTTACATCCAAGATATATAGAAAAAGCACATTCTCTAATGATTATCTATTTTTTGGTAGTGAACATCCACCACACATTTTCAAAAATATTATGAAGGGACAGTGCATTAGATGTGCCAGAATGTCATCAACTAGAGAATTCATGGAAGGAGAAATGGTTCTGTTAGCAGATTTATTTGAAAGGAGAGGATATCCCAGCAACATGATTAGTGACACCATTGAATTTGTCAAATCCCAATGGGGAATAAAATACAAACCACTGCTAGGTCTTGATAAAGAGATTAACGCTAACTTGCAGAAAGCAAATATGGGTAGAGTATGTGTTCTGACCTATACCCCTCACAGCACCAAGATTAAGGACATTATAAAGAAATATTGGGACATTATCACAGTATCAGATGTCAACAAAAATATACTGGGTGAGGAACCTAAGATAGTATACAAAACTGGTCCCAACATAAAAAGATTACTGGAACATTCCAAGTTAGGGAAAGGCAGAAACAATAATAAAGACAAGGTTTTCACCAGAAAGTGCGGAAGATGCAAACAATGTACACATATAAACTCCAACAGTGAAATTGTTTTGAATGACATTAATCACAGTAAAATTAGGAGCATAGGTGGAAATTGCAGCACCAAGCACATAGTATATTTAGCTCTGTGCAAAAAATGTCCAGCCTATTATATAGGCAAAACAGAAAGAGAGTTAAAGAAACGTATTTATGAGCATTATTATAAAATTAGGAAAATGGATAGTAAAAATGCCCTATACAGACACATCAAGGAATATGGTGAGGGACACACATTCTCCTTTATGATAATAGATGAGGTGAAGGAAATTCCTTTTGGAGGGGATTGGAAAACAAGACTGGCCTGTAAAGAAAGCAAGTGGCAGATTTTAACTGATTCCAGCAGGAATCCAGGTATTAACGATTTTATAAGTATAAAGTCATTTTTAATTCTTGATACATAATATTTTTAAAGCTGCAATATTTGATGAAATGTAAGTACACATAGTGAATTTAATTCATGTTTTAGTATTCCAATCACAATACCATATGAATAATTATTTTTAGTGATTTTTAAAATCAATTTTTAAAATCAATATTTATAATTATATATACATTTGTATTTACTTTTGGTATGTATATACATAAATCACCAAGATTTATATGTTTTTTATATAGGTCCAATATTAGTTATGTTACAAATGGAGTACTGTTTCTTTAAATTGAGTAACAAAGTTTTGGCGCCAAAAACTGTTTTTAAATGAGTTAATTAAATGTTTTGCACTAGTTCTGATGAAGTCTGCGATGGTGCAGATGAAAGCGCTCAACTAGTGCTTAAGGAATGCTATCGTTGTAATAAAGGATTTATTTTCAGTCTACAGCGCCTTTTTTGCTTCCTATGAGTTTGGAACTTCTGAGTTTGTTTACATAGCAATTGTGCTAGTGCTTCTAGTGCTTCATTTGCTTCCTGCAAGTCTGGAACTATTGAGTTTGCCAAGGGAAGCTTCTTGTGTTTTTCTAACTACAAAGTATTGGATTGGGTTTTCTCTACCACAAGCTAAACGGATAGTCAGGACTTCCTGAGCAACCAGGCATTTGCTCTACAACATTTCATCAGCTTTTACAAACATTCTAAGGTACTTTTTATGGTTGTTGTGGTCTCCCCACACAGACTGTTGTGAGTTGTGTTCAAGTTACTTTGCATCATTTGGAAGAGTTACAGGAATGTATATGCCTGGGATATAAACAGATTTAGTCCTACTTTACTTTTGAACTTCTAAACATCAGTGTATAACAGTGCATGAGTTTGGAACTTCTGAGTTTGTTTACATAGCAATTGTGCTAGTGCTTCTAGTGCTTCATTTGCTTCCTGCAAGTTTGGAACTATTGAGTTTGCAAAGGGAAGCTTCTTGTGTTTTTCTAACTACAAAGTATTGGATTGGGTTTTCTCTACCACAAGCTAAACGGATAGTCAGGACTTCCTGAGCAACCAGGCATTTGCTCTACAACATTTCATCAGCTTTTACAAACATTCTAAGGTACTTTTTTATGCTTGTTATGGTCTCCCCACACAGACTGTTGTGAGCTGTGTTCAAGTTACTTTGCATCATTTGGAAGAGTTATAGGAATGTATATGCCTGGGATATAAACAGATTTAGTCCTACTTAACTTTGAACTGCTAAACATTAGTGTGTAACGGTCCTTTTGTTACACTTTAGTTCAACATCTTGCCAATTCGGCGAAGCAGTGAGGTTTCTGTGGATTTAAAAGAAGTGTTTTTTCATCTTTTTTTCGTTCTGTTTTATCAGTGACATAATTCAAGTTTCATATATCCGTGTCATTTTTTTGAACTTTAGTAGCTATCCCAGCTACGGTCCACCACTAGTCTATCTGCAGGATCTGATTATATTTTATCAGGTATCTGTGTAAGGCAAAACCAGAGAGGGTGCATCAGATAGGGCAACAGGATGTGTGGACCGTATGGTTAAAGATGGGTTCGCTGTATACAGCTTGAGTGATTTACACATTAGGCCTATGCATTTTGACCTGTTGAGAGGGTTTAATTTTATTCCCAAATACAGGGTAGATGTGGCCAATTTATTGGTGAACTTAAAATTGTACACGAGACAATTGAATTTACGTTTATTTTTTTTTCATTCCAGGTGACATTGAGAGAAGGTGAGATAGCACCCTTGAAATGAAGCAGCATCTTTATCCCCCCTTGCAACCCCTTGGTCAATGGTTTGGAGAGATTATATGAACATGAAATAAGAAAAATGTGCGACTCCAAGACAACCTTGGTTGACAGTTTGTCTAACGATGAAAGAGTATGATGTTATGTGATCCTATCTCGCCTACATTCTGTACTGATGGGTTCGGAGCCGATCCTCTGCTCCAACTCGGCACGCTATACTATAGAGCGAAGTCTCTAATTGGCTGAGCTATTCTACATCCCAGGATGCACCACCACTACTTCCCCAGATCTCGTTTGCCGCTTGATAGCAATAAACGTGGTCTCAACTTGGCTGGGCTAAGTACTCTTTACTGACAAGTTTTCTGTCAGAATTTCTCTAATTTTTCACCCAAAAGCTGTTTTAACAGCTACTTATCACTTGAGTGTTTTTTGTGAGGAAAGTTGTGTGAATTTTCGTAGCGTTAGGTTCCCGCTTTTAATGGTAGGGGTTTCCTCGCGCTCTAGTTCAGGCTTTTGTGTTAAAATTGTTGTTAAATTGTTGTTAAATTTTTTGTGTGGTACTTGTTCCTCTAACATCTAGGTCCCGTTTTAGTTAGAGGGGCCTTGCCCTCGCGCTCTGTTAGAGCGTTGTTATAGTTTTACCTGTGTGTCTGTTTCTGAGCTTATAGGTCGAATCCTGTTTAAGTTAGAGGGATTTGGCTCTCTGAGTGCTTAGTTTTTGTCCCTAGTTGGTTTTTGGTGTCTTTCTAGTGATGTCGAAAGAACATAGACCTTCGGGTTTTAAAAAATGTACCAAGTGTGGGTACAAGATGTCTATAACGGATGATCACTCGCTATGTGTTTATTGCTTAGGGCCTAAGCACCTTCAAGAGTCGTGCAGTGTATGCCATGCTTTTTCTTCCCGTGTCCTCCAAGAGAGGAAAAACAAATTGATATTGAAAGGGATGATCTCCCCTTCCTTTGAGGAGGCTTTATCTTCTTCCCCCTCTCCTTCCAGGAAGAAGTCGTCTTCGGCTCCGACCAGTCCGTCGGAGCCGACAGCAAAGAAATCAAGGCAGGCTTCTCCGTCGGCTCCACAGACTTCGGAGCCGAGGTCGGAACGGTCTGCCTCGGTGCCTCCAGCCTCGACTTCTCTGTCCTCGGAGCCGAGCGCTCGAGCATCGAGAGGTGGGTCACCTTCGGCTCCAATGGTTTCGGAGCCGAGAAAGGTCGCATACTCAGACTCTTCTACCTCGGCGCCGAAGTCCCCGTCGGCTCCAAGGGAAATTACTGTGCTGGTGGAATCTCCCTCGGCGCCGATACTACTTGAGACTATTCGGAGCCGGTCCCCCAGTCTTTCGGAACCGGCGGAGAAGTTAACTCGGGCCCGATCGGTCTCTTCTCGGTCCTCGAGGATGTCCGATTCGGATATTGACAGGGTGCTTCAAAGGCTGTTTCAGTCTCCAGTCTTCCAAAAGTTAGTCTCGGCTCCAGCCCAGTCGGCTCCGGAGCCGATTGTCCACCCTGTTGTCTTGGTTCCTCCTCCAACAGCCTCGGCACCGTTGGAGTCGGTGCTGGTGGAGCCGGTGGAGGTTTTCGGGTTGGCTCCGACCCTTACTCCAACCCCAACCTTTGGGTCAGAGTTCGGTACACGGACCTCCTCGGTCGGCCCTGGGGGTGATGCTTCGGGTCCGATGCTTTCGGTTCCGAGCCTCCCTCTCGGTGCGTCGGCTGCGGGAGTGCCTTCTACCGTTGTGGCCTCGGGGGTCGGACCTTCCCAGGACTCGGGGGGGGGGGGGGTTCTGGCCTTCAGGGCCATGAGGAGTGTTTTAGCCAAATCTTCCTTGGCTACCTCCACCATCTCTCCAACACCTTCCCTTGGCATGGAGACTTGTTCCTTTGTTGTCCCCCTGTCTCAAGACAGCGGAGCCCTGGGGCCTGAGGTCACCCCCATTGGGGGGATTCCTCCCTTCCTTGGGGGTCCTTCCGAGGCGTCTTTGGAGGAACCTCCCAGGAAGAGACAGTGTAAGAAGAAGCACGTCGACTCGCCTGATGAGTCTCTCACCTCAGACACTGACCTC
The DNA here is from genome assembly GCF_019279795.1 of Protopterus annectens. NCBI lineage: Eukaryota > Metazoa > Chordata > Ceratodontiformes > Protopteridae > Protopterus > Protopterus annectens. Next base: position 805,713,512 of record NC_056750.1, on the reverse strand, counting down.
GATGATGCGGAGGGGTCCCCCAAGTCGTCCTCGGATGATGTCTCCTTTGTGGACATCTTAGAAATCCTCAAGCAACGAGGCGACTGGCAGTCCAAACCCCCTTCCGCTGAGGAGTCGGACTTCCTCAAGGCCTTCGGGGCTCGGCGTTCCGCCTCCTGGGTGTCTCCGCCCTTCGATGAGCTCCTGGATTTGATCTCTCGAAGGGCGTGGGAGCACCCGGATTCTGTGGAACCGGTGCCACCTTGCCCGAATAATTTTCTGTCAGCCCCCCCTGAAAAGGAATTCTTATCTAAAGGTGTGGCCGTAGATGCCCTGGTGGTGGCATCTGCTACCCAGCAAGATGTGGCAGAGGCTTCGACGTCCGTCCATCCTCCTAATAAAGAGTCCAGGAGTATGGATCGGTACGGGAAGCGCACCCTTACTTCAGCAGCCTTTACTTTAAGGTCTCTGAATTACCTGACGCACTTCACCAGACTTCAGAGGGATCTGGTCAAGGAGCTTTCAGATACCCTCTCTGGTAACCTACCTGAGCAGTTGGCCCAGACGGTTAGCTCTCAGTTGGCTACCTTGTCATCAATATCGAACTCGTCCATGAGGCTCATTTCATATGCGGCCGAAGGGGTGAGTAGAGCGGTGGGTACAGGTGTTGCTCTACGGAGACAAACCTGGCTCCGCCTGTGTCATTTTGCGGAGGCCTTCAAGTCTTCCTTTGCCGACGCTCCCTTTGATGGGTCCTCCTTGTTTGGACCCAAGGTAAAGGACACCTTGACCCGCTGTGAACAAGAGGGTAAGACTTTGACTGCCGTAGGGGCACGGTTTTCCACTCCCTTCCAGCCTTATCCCAAGGCTAGAAGAGGGGGGAAAATGTGGTTCCGCAAATGTCAGAAGACTTGCCCCTCACAGCAGGATGATCCCCCTTCTAGAGGCAGAGGGGGTGGGAATTTTTCAGGAAGACGCCGTCCCAGAGGCGGCAGAGGCCCCCGCAACACTGGAGATCGCGAGTCCTTTTGTGGCTCCTCAACCTTCCAGCATCCCTGAAGGATTGCCCGACTGCGCCGCTCCGGAGCCAGTCGGGGGTCGTTTTTCGAGGCACCTAAAGGCCTGGGAGAATATCACTCAGGACCGATGGGTGCACCGGATCATTGCCGGAGGTTACAACATCCCCTTTTCTCAGCACCCCCCCCCCCACTATCCCGGAAAATCCCGGACCCACCACCCAGTCAACAGGATTTCGCAGCCATTGAAATTTCAAAGCTGCTTCAAAAAGGAGTCATCCAACCGTTCCCCGAAGACCAGACCGGATAAGGGACTTACTCAAGATTCTTTTTGGTGCCAAAAAAGACCGGGGACATGAGGCCCATCTTGGATCTCAGCAAGCTCAACCGTTCTGTCAAGAAGTCCAAGTTCCGGATGGTCACCTTACAATCCATTCTCCCGCTGCTGGAGAAAGGTGTTTGGATGTGCTCCATAGATCTCAAAGACGCCTATTATCACATCCTGATAGATCAGGCGTCCAGGAGACACTTGCACTTCAGCCTGGGAGACGGTCATTTCCAGTTCCGTGCACTGCCCTTTGGTCTCACCACAGCCCCCAGGGTGTTCACCAAATGTTTGGCGGTGGTGACTGCTCACCTGAGAAGTGTAGGATTCCAGGTGTTTCCATACCTAGACGACTGGCTCCTAACTGCCACCTCCAGGCGTCTACTCTTACAAAACCTAGCAGCCACTATTTCTCTAGGCAACTCCCTAGGAATCACCTTCAATTGGGCAAAGTCTGTGTTGCTGCCATCTCAGCGCATACGGTTTATCGGAGTAGAGATAGACTCAAAGCAAATGCGGGTCTATCTTCCTACAGAGAGGATAGAAACATTACAATCTCAAGTCCGAGCATTGCTCTGCAAACGCCGAGCCCCAGCAAGGATGGTCCTACAACTGTTGGGGTCCATGTCGGCTACCGTTCTCCTAGTTCCCTTAGCAAGATTGCACATGAGGATTCTCCAGTGGCTCCTGTCAGTCCAGTGGTCGTATCAGGACCTCCCTCTCAGTCACCTCATTATAATCACGGAGACGTGCAAACAGGACCTCCGTTGGTGGCTTCTGTCCTCCAACCTGGATCAGGGGCGACCCTTCGTTCCTCCTCCTCCAATGGCCACTTTGACTACGGACGCCTCCCAGACGGGGTGGGGGGGACATTACCTGGGCAGGTCAGTCCAAGGCAAGTGGCACCCCGACGAGAGTTCCCTACACATCAACATACTGGAAATGAGGGCGGTGCTTCTATCGCTACAAGCACTACACAGTTACCTCCCCCAGGACATGATTGCCGTTCAGTCCGACAACATGTCAGTAGTCTGGTACCTGAACAAGCAGGGAGGGACCAGGTCCTACCCACTTTGCAGAGAGGCCATGAAAGTATGGGAATGGGCTATTGCAACCAACCGTTTCTTGGTAGCAACACACATTCCGGGAGATCCAATGTGATAGCCGACAGACTGAGCAGAACTATTCTCTCCCCGCACGAGTGGTCTCTGAACGACAGAGTGGCAACTCAGATCTTCAGAAGATGGGGAACTCCTTGTTGCGACCTCTTTGCAACTCCCCTCAACACAAAATGTCTACAGTTCTTCTCTCTCACCCCAGTTCTGGGGGAGTTTCCCAAGGACGCCCTAGTCCAAGCTTGGCCCACCGGGCTACTGTACCCCTTTCCACCGGTTCCCCTTCTTCCCAGGGTGATCCAGAAGGCGATTCACTTGCAGTGCAAGATGATTTTAATTGCCCCATACTGGCCTCATCAAGTCTGGCTGCCTTTTCTTCAGAAATACGCTCTGGACGGTCCATGGTTCCTGGACCAGGTTCCAGATCTCTTGATCCACCAGTCGGGACAGCTTCATCAGTCCCTTCACTCATTGAGGTTAACAGCTTGGCTCCTCCACTTCCGACTATAGTCAGGAACCAGGTTTTGGACTCGGAAGTCATACATATCTTGTCCTCGGCCCACAAGAATTCGACTAAGAAGATGTATAACAGCAAATGGAGGCGATTCGCCATTTGGGCCCAACTCCGGGGATTAGATCCCATTACTGCCCCGGTGTCTGAAGTTTTGAAATTTTTAGCTTCCTTATTCAATCAAGGTTCTTCGGTCTCTACCATTAAGGTTCAATTAGCAGCTATTTCTAATTTTCATGAAAGTATAGACCCACCTTTGATGAGCAATAAGTTGTGTAAAGCCTTCATGAAAGGTGCTGGGCTGCTTCGACCTCCGATTTCTTATCCCGCTCCACCGTGGGATCTTAATTTCGTATTAGGTGCTTTGACCTCTTCCCCCTTCGAACCGGCAGCAACTTGTGACTTGAAATTTCTTTCTTGGAAGACTGCCTTTTTGGTGGCAATTACATCAGCCAGAAGAGTTTCGGAACTTTACGCCCTATGTGTCAAACCACCGTACCTGGTTTTTCACAAGGATAGAGTATCCCTCAGGCCTAATCCATCCTTTGTTCCCAAAGTTTGTTCTAGTTTTTGTCTTCAACAGTCATTGGAACTCCCAGTTTTCTTCCCCAACTACTCAGACAGAGCGGAATATATCTTCCATTCATTGGATGTTCACAGGCAATTGCGTTTCTACTTAGGACGCACCAAACACGGAAAACAGATCAGTTGTTTGTGTCCTTTTCATACAATAAATTGGGCAAAGCCGTCACGAAGGTCACTATTGCCAAGTGGATCAGAGACTATATCAGTCATACTTATTTTCTTTCTAATAGAGAGCTTACAACCACTGTGAAAGCTCATTCTACAAGGGCTATGGCTACTTCGACAGCCTTTCATTCCAAGCTTGCCATTAGTGACATTTGTGCTGCGGCTACCTGGTCTTCTCCTCACACCTTTATTTCTCATTACAAATTGGATGTGGCATCTCGGGGGCGAGCTTCCTTCGGTTCCACAGTTCTCAGGAGTGTTTTCCAGTGAGCCACCCAGGAATCAGGTGCTAGGGACGCTGTCCCATCAGTACAGAATGTAGGTGAGATAGGATCACATAACATCTTTTAGTTATGTACTTACCATAACTATAGATGTTTGGGATCCATCTCGCCTACATTCCTAATAACCCACCCTCCTTCCCCCTGCCTTGGAGATCAGAAGAGACCGGACGGTTCAGTTTAGCCGTTTCATCTTGAAACACCTGGCAATGTTATTTCAACTGTCTATGACTGTGTGCATGTGTGCGGACAAACAAGATCTGGGGAAGTAGTGGTGGTGCATCCTGGGATGTAGAATAGCTCAGCCAATTAGAGACTTCGCTCTATAGTATAGCGTGCCGAGTCGGAGCCGAGGATCGGCTCCGAACCCATCAGTACAGAATGTAGGCGAGATGGATCCCAAACATCTAAAGTTATGGTAAGTACATAACTAAAAGTTTAAGAGGATTGATAGATAATAAGGATTACAGGTTTATGAAACCTGACAGGGGGGGGGGGTGAAATAGTCAATCTGAAGTAGTTTACTTCATTTGGTCTTCAACCTGTGGGATACGGATTGGTATCGGATCTGAGCCAGCAACGTTACTAGCATCTGCTCCGAGCTCCAAGCTCCTCCCCTTACCCATAAAACACCTGCACTGCCTTCCAACCCCCAGATCTCGTTTGCTGCGAATAGCTTATGCATCGTGATCTCTAGAGTTCCAGGTTTTCAAGTGGGTAAAGACTTTAAAAATTTCTTTTTTTTCCTAAAAATCTTTAGATTGTGATAGAGTAGGTTCCCCTTTCTCCTCCCCTCGCTTCGTGCATTGAGTTTATAGATGTGAAGTTGTTCAATCTCACCATTCATTCTTCACTGATCTGACACAGCCAACTAGCAAGCTCAAAGTTCTCCAGTAGCTCGAGACCCAACCCCTTATCCCACAATGCACTGCTGGAATTACCCCAGATCTAATTTGCCGTGGCACAGATCTCTTGGTTTCCAGCATTGTTCAAGACTATTATTGGGAGTTTTCAACTTTCAGCAAGTTTTCTATTTCAGTACTTTACTACTATAACTTTATAATATTGTCTAGTTAGCAGTTGTTTTCTGTTTTTCTCCCCTTTCCCAGTAAAATCTTTTGATTTCCTTTGGCCTTTTGGCCTGTGGCCCTTTCTTACAGTTGTTAGTCACCCTTTTGGGTTTTTTGATATTGGATTGCTTTAATCCTATTTATCATTATATAGCTAAATAGTTTTGTTACTAGTTGCCTTTTTGGGCTGTGTGTACTGTGTGTATTTAGTTAGATTTCCTCTCTAACTTTAACTATCTTATAGTTAAATAGTGTTTTTCTTTTTTTGGATTTTGTGTATAGTAGTTAGTACTATGTCTGAAGAGAAGGAAAAACATCTAAAGTCTGGGTTTAAAAAATGCCCAGACTGCGGACAGAAGATGTCCGTTACAGATGCCCATGTGCAGTGTGTTTACTGCTTGGGTGAGGTACACCTGCAGGAGTCATGCAGTCTCTGCCACTCCTTTTCTACTAGAGTGGTTGCAGAAAGGAAGAGGAAGTTAATTGATATGGGTATTATCAAACACCCTTTCTCAGAGGCATTGTTTGACCAGGATGGGGCCAGCAAATTGTCCAAATCTTCCTCCGAATCCAGGTCAAAGAAAGGAAAAAAGTCAAAGTGTTGTGACTTCGGCTCCACTGACTTCAGAGCCGACAGTCTGTTCTTTTTAGAACCGGGACACCGCTCTTGAACCGGTTGCCGAAAAACCTCCCTCTCTACTACTCCAATCGGCTCCATCTGTTCACTCATCCAGGTCTTCTGTTAGCCTGCCCGATCTGGATATAGACCGGCTGGTTCAAAAACTCTTAAAGCCACCAGGCCTAGCTAAATTGCTGTCGGCTCAGACCCAACCGTCAGAGCCGAAGACCATTACTCCTGAATTCTCTGCTCCTCCTCCGAGCCATACTGGATCTTTGGAGCCAGAGGAGGCTGACCTGATGATTGTGGGTCCCTTGGAGCCGACACCTGCTCCATTGTCGGCTCCACCTGCTCGGACGTTCTCGGCACCGACCGGGGACTCTAGGAGCCAACACTCTCAGGTTGGGTCCGGGGAGGATAGTCGCACCAACTTGGTGCCGACTCTTCCTCTCGACGCTTCAGCTCTGGTGAGCTTGGCTCCTACCTCGGGCTCGGAGCCCAAGGCTTCGGTGCAGGAGGGGATCGTGGCTTCTTCAGATCAGTCGACTCCTTCTCAGCGGAGCCGTGGTGCATTCGAAGCCATGAGGCGAACGTTGTCTCCTAAGACTTCCTCATCTCAAGGTCTAGCCTCATCCTCCCCCTAAAGTGCCTGCGTCCATTTTTGTTTCCTCCGGTCATCCCAAGCGTAGAGACCCAGAGCCTCAGGTAGCCCCACAGGGCACTCCCTGCTTTTCTAAGACCTCTCCAGAAGTTCCCCCTGAAGAAGTCCACAGGAAGAGATTATGCAAGAGGAAGCATTTGGACTCCCCACAGGAGTCTCTCACATCAGACACTGACTTGGATTAATCAGAAGGGTCCCCTAGATCCCCCACTGAGGACATCTCCTTTGCAGAGATTCTTGAAATTCTTAGGCAGAGGGGTGATTGGCAGTCCAAGAGCCCTACTGAGGCTGATTTGATTCTCCTGAAAGTGTTCGGGTCTCAACCTCCCACTTCTTGGGTGTCTCCGCCCTATGATGAGCTTATGGATCTGGTCTCTCGTAGGGCATGGGAGTCACCAGATTCTGTGGAACCTGTTCCTTGGAGGCCTAATAAGTTTATTTCTGCTCCCATAGACAAGTCCTTTTTGACCAAGGGAGTCCCTGTTGATGCCATGGTGGTGGCGGCGGCAGCCACCAAAAAGGAAATGTCTGAGACTTCTTTGTCTATCCATCCTCCTAACAGAGAATCTAGGATCATGGATAGATATGGGAAACGCATGTTTAGTTCAGCGACTTTCTCACTCAGATCACTGAACTACTTGACCCATTTTTACCAGACTGCAGAGAGATCTCCGTAAGGAGTTTGGAGATACTGTTCAGGATGCTGTAGCTACGAGTGTATCTGACAAAGTTGCCACCCAGCTCGCTACTCTTAATTCCATAGTCAACTCGTCCATGCGTCTTGTATCTTACTCAGCTGATGGTTCGAGTAGAGCTGCAGGTACAGGAATTGCTCTTCGTAGACATGCCTGGATGCAACTCTGTTCCTTCGCGGAACCCTTCAAGTCTTCCTTTACAAATACCCCGTTTGACGGCTCATCCTTGTTTGGGCCAAAGGTGAAGGAGACTTTGGCCAGGTGTGAACAAGAGGGAAAGACTTTGTCTGCCGTGGGAGTCTGTTTTTCCACCCCCACTTGACCCTTTCCTAAAGGTCAGAGGGGAGGAAAGATGTGGTTCCGTAAAGCCCAAGGAGCCTTTCAAGACATACATGGAGAGCCCCCCTGCAGAGACAGAGGAGGGGGTTACAATGGAAGACGCCGCCCTCGTGGCAGAGGGGGTCCGCAACACCAGGGTGACAGAGATCACTTCTCTGGTCAGTCCTACCAGTGCTCCTGAAGGGATGCCCGGCTGTCCTACTCTGGAGGCAGTCGGGGGTAACTTGTCATTATACCCAGAAGCCTGGCTAGATATAACAAACGACATTTGGGTACAGAGTATCATTTCCAGAGGGTATTTCATACTATTCTCCACCCAGCCCCTTCCCATCAGAAAAATCCTAGAAGTTCCACCAAGTCGCAGGGGACAAGCAACAATAGAGGTACGCAGATTGCTAGAAAAAGAGAGTCATCCAGCCAGTACCGGCAGACCAAACAGGATTCGGAACTTACTCAAGATTCTTTTTGGTTCCAAAGAAAACGGGACTGGAGACCCATTTTGGATCTCAGCAGACTCAACCAATTTGTGAGGAAAGAGAAGTTCTGAATGGTCTCGCTACAGTCCATACTTCCCTTTTTAGGGAAGGACAATTGGATGTGCTCGATCGATCTCAAGGATGTGTGCTACCACATAAAGATGGCCAGACCGTCCAGGGATCACCTGCGTTTCCGGCTGGGAGCCAATCATTATCAATTCTGAGCTCTGCCCTTTGGTCTCACTACAGCCCCCAGAGTGTTCACCAAGTGCATGGCAGTAGTCACGGCTCACCTGAGGCATCTAAGATTCCAGGTGTTTCCGTATTTGGACGATTGTCTCCTTACCTCCACCACCAGGATCAACTTCTTCAAGCTAGAGAGGCTACTCTGACACTCTGCGATCGACTAGGCATTACAGTCAACTTCGAAAAGTCTGCCTTGTTGCCATCACAGCGTATCATTTTTATAGGGACAGAATTAGACACGTCAACCACCACTCTTCATCTTCCACCAGAAAGGATTTGTATTCTTCACCAATACATCACATCCTTGATATCAAAGAACAGAGCAACAGCTGCAGAGGTGTTGAAAGTACTAGGATTGATGGCAGCAACAATCTTGGCAATCCCGTTGGCAAGGATGCATATGATACTCCTTCAATGGCTTCTATTCACGCAATGGTCTTACCAAGAACTTCCAATGAGTCAAATTATCCGGATAACGAATTTCTGCAAGAGGGATCTTCAGTGGTGGTTGAAGTCTCGTCATGTCACAATAGGATGTCCTTTCATGCTACCCCCTCCAGTTGCCACTGTGACCACGGATGCTTCCCTGATAGGGTGGGGAGGGGGGGCTTTTTCAAGGTAAGACTGCCCAAGGCACATGGACAGATCAAGAATCACATCTGCATATCAATGTCCTGGAGATGAGTGCAGTACTTCTAGCACTGCAATACTTTCAGGACTCTCTTTCTCTAGGGACCATTGCAATACCGACAGACAACATGTCAGTGGTCTGGTACCTGACCAAACAAGGTGGGACCAAGTCTTATCCCCTTTGCCGTCAGAGTATGGCAGTGGGCAATGTCATCCCAGTGCTTTCTGTTAGCAATGCACATCCCGGGCAAATCCAATGTCATAGCGGAAAGACTGAGCAGGGCAATTTTATTGCCCCACAAATGGTCCCTCAAGAGATTGTGGACAGGATTTTCCGCAAATGGGGCCAGCCTTCCTGCGACCTGTTTGCCAGTCATGTCAACAAAAAATGCAGAAACTATTTGACCCTGATTCCCACGCCAGGTCACTCCCCGAGTGATGATGTTGTCCACGATTGGCCCCCGGGTCTCCTCTACGCATTTCCCCCAATTCCTCTGATACCCAGATTTTTACAGAAAGCAAAGTCACTGGGATGGACGATCATCCTTATAGCCCCTCATTGGCCTCGGCAGATTTGGTTTTTGTTTCTTTACCATCACATTCTGGAAGACCCATGGATCCTGGACCCAGTTCCAGACTTATTGACACATCCGTCGGGGTCTCTTCATCCATCATTGCAGACACTGAAGCTAACCGCTTGGCTGCTCCAATTCCCCATATAGCCTGGCTTTATAATCTTTCCCATGACACTAGTCAAATTTTGTTGGCTTCCCATAAGCCTTCCACTAGAAAATTGTATCGTAGTAAGTGGAGGAGATTTTCCATTTGGGCTTCCTCCCATAACATTGACCCTTACCAAGTGCCATTGTCATCTATCTTACAATTCTTGACAGAAATTTTCAACAAAGGAGCAGCGGCCGCTACGGAGTGAGTACAGTTAGCTGCTATATCTGATTTCCATCTATTGATCGATGGATTGAATATTATGGCTCACCAATTGTCTAAAAGGTTCTTTTCACATGAGGCCTCCAGTGAAGACACCTTATTCTCCCTGGAATTTGAATTTTATGTTCTCTCGCATCATTCTTCCTCCTTTTGAGCCTGCATCATCTTGTGAACTAAAATTTCTGTCATGGAAAACTATCTTCCTAGTAGCCATCACTTCAGCCTGCAGAGTGTCAGAGCTCCAAGTCCTATCCATCAAGCCTCCTTATATGGTCTTTCATGCTGATAGAGTATCTGTCAGGACAAATCCATCCTTTTTGCCTAAAGTAGACTGTCCAACCTGCGGCCCTCAGAGCTCTTCCATGCGGCCCTCAACTTCTAACTGCAACATTGATGTATGCATGCCCCAAAACACTTTTTTTGTTTTGTGTTTTTCGCTCCCGTGACCTGTAACGCTCATGTCAGTGTGCGCATGCGCCAAAGCACCCTTCTAGTTTTGTTTTTGAGCCAAAAAACGGTCAGTGTGTTTACGCCATTATTTTGCGCCGAACAATCTGTGTGTGTGTGTGTGTGTGTGTGTGTGTGTGTACTCACTAAAGAGTGACTCATGTATGGATTTGTCGCTGTTGCCTTTGAAAGGGACAGCAATTACCTGGGTTAATAGGTAAGTACGGAGTGAGTGAGTGAATGCATGAAAGCAGAATTGTGTGCGTGAAAGTAGAAGAAGAGTGTGTATATGTGTGCATGACAGAGAGAAGCATGCACAAAGAGGTTAACAATGATCAGTCTACCTACTGAACACAAACAAGTTAGCTCATAAATATATCATACATTAAAAGTACACTTTCATTAAATTGTGACTTTCCTGACAGGGAGAGTGTTGTATTGAACATGAACTCATACCTCTTAACTGTATGGATTTTCAAAGAATGTCTGAATTTTTGCCTTATCTTCTAATTTGTGTCTTTTGCTTAGGAAATAAAAGTAGTCATCCAAGGTAATGCAGTTCCAGGGAGTAAGAATGAGACAGCAGCCTAGGGTTAATGGGTCAGTAGTGGACTGACTATGTGGGACTGTAGCATATAAAGTTGTCTTGATGTCCTTCAAGAATGCAACTGCAGTCATAACATATGGGTTGTCCTGCCTCAGGCAGCCCTCGGTCGGCCGAATTCCAAAGTCTGGGTCCGGCGTCGGCTGGTGTCGCCCCCTCTCCGACGTCACAACGGCTGGAGTATAAAGGCATCGGCCGACGCCATCTTCTCCAGTCTTTCTTGCCGCGCGGTGCCCGAAGCAGAAGCAGTTCGCAAGTGCCGGTCGGTCAGCTCCTGTGTTTTCAGTACCGAAGTCATCTAAAAGCTAAGTACCCCGTTGGGGAACATTTATTCTTGCCTCAGCCGATGTCAGAACAAATTGAGATAGTTAATAATTGTTTGTCTTGTGGTAAACAAATACCTCATAAGGACTTCCATTCTCTCTGCCTTCCCTGCCTGGGCCCAGACCACGACATCTCGGCCTGTGCTGCCTGTGCCTGCTTTAATAAGCCCACTCTCAGGCGCCGGGCAGAATTCGGCGAGGACTTCTTCGGTGAATCCTTTGCGTATATCATGCCGTCGGAACAACCGACAACCCAATCTGCTAAAAAACGCAAAGACCGGGACCGACATCCTCGGCCCGCGTCCACTACCGATGTTTCTCCTAAACCCTCTGCTAGCGCTCCGGCTCCTTCGGAAGTGGTAAATCTACCGCTCCAGGCCGGTGACACAGCGCTAACACAACATTCGGTCTCGGATACCTCTCCTGTGCCGGTTGTTGATTTTCCTCCGGAAACTGAAGTTCTGGATCTACCCGACACCATCCCGGTGGACAAGGTAACGCCTGCACGTGGGGCTGCTAGGCCTCCTGTTTCCATGTCCATCAAGGCCTTTGCACGTGCTAAGGCCGCCAGTCAGGCCAAGGCCCATCCTAAGCCTGCCCAGGCCCCTTCCTCTGATAAGCAGATCATGTCTCTGGCTGCAGATCTTTTTTCCCTTATCAGGGGGTCTCAGCCTCATCCGGACAGGGGTTCTCAGCCACCTGCAGAGAAAAGGCCTAGATCTGAGCAGGCGGACGACCTCTCCTCGGATGAAGCCTCTGGGGATTCTGAGCACTCTGACACTCAAGAAGAACCCTTCCAGGCCTATGAGGACTCTGATGCTGAGGAATCTATTCCCTCAGCCTCCCCCCCAGAGGATTTCTCATTTGGGGAAGATCTGCATTCCATGAGAGAACATTTTCAATGGCAGGGTCAGGAATTCTCTGACTCCAGGAAAAGGCTTCGTACTTTCCTCAAGCTCCCCCAGCACAGACCTCTGGCTTATCCCTCCAGTTATGGATGTTTTGGATGATGTTTTCTCTGACTCCAGTGCCAACCCTGACTCTCTTCCTCCTGCTCCTATCAAGCCGGACAGATATTATAGGGTTCCTGACACTCACAAGCACCTTTTTAAGGCCCACTCTGTGGATCTAGAAACTATTTCACAGGGCCCCAAGGGAGTGGCTTCCTCCTCTGCCAAAAACCCACTGCCAGCTGACAGAGAAGCTAGGTCCCTGGAGAGATGGGGTAAAAAAGTATACACCTCCACTACCCTAGCCATGAGGTCTCTTAACTGCCTTTTTCACATGTTTCAGTACCAAGATTTTCTCCTTGATGATTTACAGAAAAAGGTAGCCTCTTCTGAGCCTATTGATAAAAAGGCACTGCAGGATCATATACATAGCACTCAGCAGGTTAATAACCACTTTCTGCAGTGTGGTTATGATGCACTGGAAGCTTCATGTATGGCAGCTATGACTGGGGCTGTAATACGTAGACATGCTTGGTTGAAGGATCAATCTTTGCCTGACCATGTAAAGTAAAGTTACTGGATGCACCTTTGGAGAAACAAAAGCTTTTTGGTGCTACTGCACAAGATGTTTTGAAATCCATAGAGGAAAAAGCAAAGTCAGTACAGACAGTAAAGGATTTCCTTCAGGTTCAGCCACCCAGATTCAGCAGAAACTGGCCCTCAAAGAATTGGTCCTTCCCCGGCTCTGACAAGTTTCAAAGGGGAAAAAGCAGACAAGCCAGGGGTAGAGGACAACACCGAGCATCTTACAGGGGCCGCCAATGGCAACCTCCAAACCAAAGAAGTGGCGCAGACAGTTCAGCTACACCACAGGGGCAATCACAATGACTTCACTTTCGTACCGCCTGCAAAGTTTCAAAGAGAAGCACCTTTGGGCGGAAAATTAGGCTTATTCTCACAAAACTGGCATATTTTAACCAAAGACAATTGGATTCTGGATTTGATAAACAAAGGCTACAGATTCCACTTCCACACATTACCAATAAGACAAGGCATGCCAAACCTGCCACATCATCAAAGGGCAGAGGCATTCTCTCAAGTTTCCAAGCTATTAAGTATAAAAGCAATAGAAAGGGTTCCTCCTCAGGAGCAAGGCCAGGGATTTTATTCAAGACTGTTCCTTGTTCCAAGAAAAGAAAACAAATGGAGACCCATACTGGACTTGTCAAATCTAAACACTTTTCTAATTGTGCCAAAGTTCAAAATGCTGACGTTGCAGCAGCTTCTTCCCATGCTGGGCAAGGGGTCTTTGCTGGTCACTCTGGACCTCAAGGAGGCATACCTGCATGTCCCAATCAGACAAAGCTGCAGAAGATACCTCAGATTTCTTGCAGGAACAGAGCATTATCAATTCTCAGCATTGCCGTTTGGCTTGTCTACTGCGCCCAGAGTGTTCACGAAATGCCTGGCATCAGTAGTGGCACACTGCAGACAGCAGGGGATTCAAATATACCCCTACTTGGACGACTGCCTCATACAAGCAGACAACAAACAAACCTTAAAAGGGCATTTGGACTATGTCATGCATCTACTGCAGGCCTTGGGATACACAGTCAACATTCGAAAGTCAAAATTACTACCATCCCAACAGATTACATTCCTAGGAGCCAAACTGGACACGGAAACACAAATGGCCTACCTCACAGAGGAAAAACAGCAGCGTTTACCAGAGTACTTCAAAGGCCTAGCAAGCCTTTCCCAGCTGACTAAAAAGGAAAATCCTGCAGGCCCTGGGTTTCATGGCATCTTGTATTCTTCTGATACCTTTGGCAAGACATCATATGAGAAAGCTGCAATGGTATTTAAAAAACTTATGGTCTCAACACAGCAACAGCCTAGAGGACATAATCCCACTTATTCCATGCCTGCAGAAGGAATTTCTATGGTGGGCTCAAGCCAGTCAACTAAACAAAGGCATGTCTTTCAACAGACCTCAAGCAGGCCAAATGATCACAACAGACGCCTCAGACCATGGATGGGGGGCGCACATGGAGGGCAGATGCATTCAAGGCCTATGGACGCCAAAGGAAAGACATCTGCACATAAACCAAAAGGAGATGTTGGCAGTGATACATGCCATCGAGACTTTCGAAAAATCACTACAAGAAGGACATTTGCTAATAAGGACAGACAACACCACTGTCATGTGGTACATAAACAAGCAGGGAGGCACTCATTCTTATCCCCTCTGCAGACTAACAATGCTTCTCTGGGAAAAATCCCTGAGCCTGAAGATACACTTACAATCCCAGTTTGTACCAGGCAAGGACAATGTACTGGCGGACAATCTGAGCAGAAACTTCATGGATCCACACAAATGGATGTTGCACCCTCATATTTTCTCTCAACTGACAAGGACAGGGGGGAAGACCGGACGTAGATCTCTTTGCTTCTCACCTAAATCATCACCTGGAAAAGTTCTGCACAAGGACTCATCACCCTCTAGCTTGGAAAACGGATGCCCTCTCCTTCAGCTGGAATTCTCTAAAAAATTATGCATTCCCTCCTCTGCCTTTGCTGACCAAGGTGATACTGAAAATAAAGGCAGAACAACCAACAGGCATTTTGATAGCGCCAGACTGGCCAAGGCAACATTGGTACCCACTGCTATTGACCATAACTCGGACCAAACCATGGCCTCTGACCCTATGGCCCCTGCTCCTAATGCAACACAATTACAGGACTGTAACATTGCATCTGACAGCCTGGAGACTTCCATGACTTCAACACCTAGCTCTCTTTCCAAATCTATTCAAGAGATCTTGCTGGAAGCACGCAGACCTTCCACCAGAAAAACCTATTCAGCCAAGTGGAAAAGATTCAGCATCTGGAATGCCAAAAAGGGTCAGGACACAGAACTACTGAGTATTCCTCAGATATTGGAATACTTGGCAGAGCTATTTCATACTGGGCTCTCATACTCCTCAGTAAAGATACATGCCTCAGCAATCTCAGCAAAATACAACTGTGACCCTCCAGTGTTTTCGCATCCTCTGCTAAGACAGTTTTTAAGAGGGATAAAGAATATCAAACCTCCCAGAAAACAACCAGTACCTGCATGGGACCCTCAACTATGTGTTGGAAAAACTAACTCTTCCTCCCTTTGAGCCAGCAGCATCCTCAGAAATGCAATTCCTTTCATGGAAGACGGCCTTCTTATTTGGCAGTCACTTCTGCAAGAAGAGTTTCGGAGATACAGGCACTCATGGCAGTGCCCCCCTTCCTCATTTTTCATCAAGACAGAGTCTCCCTAAGAACAAATCCTACATTCATGCCAAAAGTTATTTCCAGGGTGTCTCTAAATCAAGCAATTCATCTGCCTACATTCTTCCCCAATCCTCAAAATAGGGGGGAAAAACTACTGCATACTTTGGACATACACAGACAACTACGCTACTACTTGGACAGAACTAAGAACACCAGAAAGTCTGACCAGCTGTTTGTAGCTTATGCTGCTGGAGCACAGGGAAAGGGAATCTCCAAACAAACAATTTCAAAATGGATTGGACATTGCATCAGATTTTGCTATTCTTTTCATGGAAAAGGTGTGCCAGCCAATATTAAGCCACACTCCACCAGAGCTATAGCCACTTCCGCAGCTTTCCTAAGAGGAGTGGCAACAAAGGACATTTTAGAGGCTGCTACATGGAGCTCCGTGCATACATTTACCAAGCACTACCACCTGCCATTATACTCCAGATCCCGAGCAGGCTTTGCTTCGGCAGTCCTGCAAGGGATTATAGCTACACCATCCTTATCATAGTTCCTTCCACCCCCAGCTTGGCTATGGTATTCAACCCATATGTTATGACTGCAGTTGCATTCTTGAAGGACATAGTACAGTTTTGTACCTACCATAAATGTAGATGTCCGATAGATATGCAACTGCAGTCGGATTCTCCCACCCTCCTACCCCTCTTTATCCTTCTTTTTGGGGTCACTACCCCTCTTCCCTTCAGCTGGGGGTATCTCCTATGGTGTATCTGTTTATTACTGTTGTGCATGCTTGGGATTATTTTTTATCCATTTACAAAATTTAGCCTCCTGAGTGGGCACCTGACATCTGGGGCAAGAAACACTGAAGAAGATGGCGTCGGCCGATGCCTTTATACTCCAGCCGTTGTGACGTCGGAGAGGGGGCGACACCAGCCGACGCCGGACCCAGACTTTGGAATTCGGCCGACCGAGGGCTGCCTGAGGAAGGACAACCCATATGTTATGACTGCAGTTGCATATCTATCGGACATCTACATTTATGGTAGGTACAAAACTGTACTTTTTTTCAGACAAACAAAAAAGCACCTAGTACTGTTTTTTCATTGGTGGGATCTAAGCAGTGGTAGATTGGACAACAGTAAGCATAGCTTTGGCAGATCATCAATACTGGCAAATCAAGTGGGCACAATGTCATTTTTTAAATGTTGGGGATTTTAGTGTGTATGTATGTATGTGCTTATGTGTTGGGAGTGCTGCAACAGTAGATGATTATTAAAGACAGAGACTTACGGACTGTGGAGAATATGTTTCTTTGTTTCAAAACCTAATACTTGGGTACGCTTTTTTAAGACATAGCTTCTTGCCATTTACAGTGGATGGATATTTACATTTAATGGACAATGTATTAGTGTGGGACTGTGGGGTTCTGAAGGATGCCAAGTCTACCACTGCCAATGTCTTGTAAAGTGATCTGGAAATGGATATTGGGATGTTACTGAACAAATATAGTAAGTGGGCTTAGAAATATAGTTTAATTAAACAAAGTGTACTTTCAATTTACAGGCCATAATTTAATTTATTTCAGGTAGTCCAGATACTGGTAGATTGTATACCATTAGATTTAATTAGGGAGAGCTGTCATTCTGGGGAAACAAGCAGCCCTAGTTTTAGTGAAAGCTCTGTGGTTGCTTGCAGGTAGGAAGTTGCAGGATGTTGATGCAATGTGTTTTATTTATTATTTTTAATTAATTTGTCATTTCAAAGCATGGTTTTCTTTGATGCAAAAGAAGGCAGGACTGAATGAGCCATATAATGTTTAACTGACAATAATGGGATAGAAAGATTATACGTGATGTGTAATGTTTGCAGCTACAGTTGTTTCAATGGTGTCTGTGATGCATAACTATTTTTGAGCCTGTGTCCCACTTTTATTTTTTGCTTTGTCCAGATTTCTTGCTCTAAGGTTGAGAGGTATGGTTCCATACTAAATCAGAAGTTGTATTTACCTTGGAAGACTTTTCGGCATAATTATGAAAAATAGAGCCTTTATAATATCTCTGTTTATTTCCAATATAACTGCCATGTAACCTTGCATATAACCTTATTAAGCTACTTTACTTCATTTGGAATTGACTGGTATGATTCATATGTTCGGACATAAGCATAGAGTGCTAATGTGACTTTGATTTCTTGCAGCAGTCTGTGGTTTACATAATCACAAAAACTTTTCTGTGTTTCTGGGTGTGTAATCAATTTAACAGTTTTAAAGATGTTTTCCAAAAATAAATAAATATATAATAAATAAATAATCCTTTCTGCACTTTGAGCTATTGGCAAAGTCTGGGAATTTGTTTTTTTCCAAAGCAAAGGTCAGCATTACAGCTCAGTAAACTGTCAGTCTGTGAGTAACTTCTGCACAAATTAAAATGTCTGAATGTTAAATGGCTTTAGATTGGAGGGAAGTTTATTTTTATTTATTTTACATTTGTTTACCGAGAAAGTCCGACTGGACACAGGTCCATTTTCAGCAGAGGCCCGGGGAGAAAAGCTCCAAAAATAACACAAAACAATATAATACAATACATGAGAGAGAGAGCAAATTACGGATGTAGTACTCATACAATATGGCAGAGATTACATCTCGTAACAGTGAGAATCATTGAGGTACAGAATAAACTTAAAAACATTTTTTTTACAGTTATAATTACAGCAAGGCAAATGTTTGTTTGTTTATCCCGGTGGTGGTGCTGCAGTAGCGTTTTCGCTTCACAGTAAGACGCTGTCCGGTTCGATTCTCAGCTAGAGCGTCTTCTGCGTGAAGACATGCGTGAATGGGCATACCTTCGTTGAAGGTTGTGCGTCAGAGCTGGTAATTCGGCACATAAAAATCAACCACCAATTATTAGCGGACCAGAGTACTGCTGTGGCGACCCCTAACCAGGAAAAGCCGAAAGACACAAACAAGGCAAATATCAATGAGTTAAGTTTTTAGGAGAAAGCTGGTTGTACATAGCTGAAGCTCTGAAACAATCTTTTGGTATGGATTATCCTGGGGATTGACACAAGTTATATGTTTACACCAGTATGTAGCATTATAGTTTATGGTTTTCTTATTGATTTACTTTTTGCCGAGCAGTTGTTTGTTGATTTATTGATGGTCCTTTTGGTGGTGGGAAATTACATGGATGAATCCATCTCTATTATGATTTTTTTTTCAGATATTTTGACTTCCAGACAGTTTCATTCAGTGAGTGGGTGTCATGTTATTACTGAGGTTGCCTATTTTACAAGTAGGGGCTTTTGTGTGTGTGTGTGTGTGTGTGTGTGTGTGCGCAAGAGAGAGAGAGATTTAATATGTATACTGAATATAATTTTGCAAATGGAATTCTTAGTTAAACATGCCCCTCTTCTTGGGCAACTAGACTTGAGTAATCAGTATTAGATCTTAGCCATCCAGCTGGGAAAGGTTAGTATGTGGATTTTCCATCTGGTTTGATGAAGGCTATGCTACTTACCCAAGGACTACATTTATGGCTGTCTATCCAGCCATCGTGTTGCTGAACTACATTGTTTGATAATGAGAGAAGCTTTTTTCAGAAGTTGAAGGTTTTTGTGTCAAGAACCTGTCCATAAAAAGTGGCTTGTTTATGTTGCAGTGAAGGCTGTGGTCTTCAGTATTTCTGAGGTAGAGGAAGTTTCTTAAGGCAGGATCTTTCTTAGCCTGGAAAGCAAGCCAATGATGAAATTTATAGGGACCAGCGAGAGACAGAGGAAAGCAAGAAGCTTTTTAGTCTGTTTGGATAACTAAGTGAACTTAGTCCTTTGAGCTTTTTTGTCAGAAATGGTTGTAGTCTTTCTTTTGGCAGGGTGTTTTGCTGAGGCACATGCCAAAAGGGGCACTGCACTCAATAATGGCTCTTGTAAATTAAGAATACAGGGATGTTATGACCTCCTTGTCCCTGGATGAGATACCCTTACTAATGAAGTGTGCCATGTAAAAAGATTTCCTTACAACGGAGACAACGTGGTGGTCAAAAGTCAGGTTTCTATCAACCTGGGTGCCCAAGTACCATACGACTTATTGCGTGCTTACAACATTGTTATTAATGTGATCATCTGTGGGGACATCACTCTCCTCAAAGGGATGATGATGCATTTTTTGGCATTTAGCTTGAGGCCATATTTCTGGCACCAGTTATTTGTAAGTCAGTAATGTGAATTCTTTACTTTATTGCAAATTTGTTGGGTTATTTTTGTGGATTACAGTATTGTAGGACTGCTGATGTTGACATTTTACATAGCTGGACTGCTGGAATGGTTTTCCCAGTGAGAAATGCTAGTGCTGTAGTGAATATCTGTTTGTTTGTAAAAAAAAAAAAAAAAAAAAGCATATATATATATATATATATATATATATATATATATATATATATATATACATACAGATATATTAATTAAGTTGTTAGAGTTAACTGTTAGATATTAGAATTAGAATGAGAATTAGAATTTTAAGGCAAATATTAGGCATTTTTATTACATTTATTCATTGTTCAAATACACCTACAGTACAGCCAAGAGGTCGACTGTGGTCTTCCAGAGCAACGAAAGAGTTAACTATATGATATATTTTATATGCGGCCCCAAGACCATTTCTGTTCACTCAATGCGGCCCCAGCAAGCCAAAAGATTGGACACCCCTGGCCTAAAGTATGTTCTGAGATTAACATCAATCAAGTCTTTGAGTTGCCCGTTTTCTTCCCTAATCACACCAACAAATTGGAGTATATGTTGCACAAACTCGATCTTCATAGACAGCTTAGATTTTATTTAGACAGAACAAAAGACATTAGGAAATCAGATCAGCTTTTTGTGTCTTTTTCTGAGGCCAGGAAAGGTAAACCAGTTGCCAAAACAACTTTGTCCAAGTGGCTGTCGGATTGCTTACACATATTCTACTCATAACATGCCCTTGTCTAGTAAGGTGAAGGCTCATTCAACCAGAGCAGTTTCTACCTCTTCAGCTTTTCAAGCCAAATTACCTTTGGACAACATCTGTGCGGCAGACACATGGTCTAAACCTCACACTTTTATAACTCATTACAAAGTAGATAAGGCCTCCAGGGACAGGGCTTCATTTGGTTCTATGGTTCTGAAGAGTGTACTTCCGTGAGCCACCCAAGATCAGGGTGCTAGGGATGCTACCCATCAATGAAGAATGAACGGCGAGATTGAACAACTTCACATAAAGAAGTTATGTACTCACCATAACGTTCTATGTGAGTTGTTCCATCTCGCCTTCATTCTCACGTCCCTCCCTCCTTCCCCCTCCTGGCTGACAGTTGACCTGGAGGCTGTTTTCATCCTGGTTTTTCAATGTGTCTTCATTCCTAGGCAGAATAATTATTGTGCTTCTACATGGTACGCAGCAAACAAGATCTGAGTTAATTCCAGCAGTGCATTGTGGGATAAGGGGTTGGGTCTTGAGCTACTGGAGAACTTTGAGCTTGCTAGTCGGCCGTGTCGGAGCAGAGAATCGGCTCCATACCCCATCAGTGAGGAATGAAGGCAAGATGAAACAACTCGCATGGAACGTTATGGTGAGTACATAACTCCTTTTTTTAGGTTAGTTACTTAGAGTAGTTGTGTAGATTTTTTGCTTCCCCTCCCCCCTCAATGTGTTGTGTGTCGTGAGTGGGTGAGCTCAAAAAAGAAAGAATTAATGTTTTTTCTTTAGTTTTCTTTCTTCTGATAGTATGGCTGACGAGCCTATTTTCAAAAGATGCACTGAGTGTGGCTATAAGTTATCCCCTGTGGATGGCCACACTCTGTGTGTTATGTGCTTGGGCATGGCCCATCTGAGTGTAGACTACATTATATGTGTGGGGTTCAACCCTTGTGCCATTAAAGATAGAAAGGCCAAGTTGGCCCTAAAAGGCCTTCATCCCCCTTCTGAGACTGTTGCCTCATCTTCGGCTTTGGTCACAGCAGTTGCTGTGGCCGCTTCTCCTTCCTCTCTTCCCCTGGATTCTCCTCCCTCCCAGGCTTGGGACTCAACCTCCTGTGCAAAAGCCTGTGGAAGCGGAGCGGAAAAGGGGCAGAGAGAAGGAGAGAGAGTCGAAGGCGAGGTAAAAGCGCAAGAGGTCTCCGGACCTCCCTTCACCAGTTAAAACCTTATGGATCCGTGACTCCCCTCAGCTCCAATCTCCAAGGTTCTCCCCGGAGCTGGAGGAGACACGCTCAGCTTCTAGGGCCTCATCGAGGTCCACCCGGTCTTTGAGGTAAAATGCTGAGGAGGTTCACCCGTATTCAGATCCAGATGGGGGTCTTGCCAGCCCCCTCTCCCTCAGGAGGGGGGAGCTCACTTCCTTTTTTCCAGCCGATATCTCCTCCGATCCGACCATCGGGTTCAGAGTATTTGGATCCAAGGATGGCTTTAGCCAGGGAGTTGGCGCCGACAGTACCTGCTTCCTCGATGCTGACAGCTGCCTGGAGCATGTCGGATCCGACCAGCTCTCTGAGCTGGAGCTTGGATGTCGGATCCGAGGGAGTGGAACTTTTTTTCATCGGCTCAGCCTTTGTCGGGCCAAGTTCCCTCCCTCAGAGCTCTGTCCACTTCAGGCCCGGCTCCGATTCTCTCGGACCCAGGGAGACCCGGCCTCCTTATTGGTTTCTCAGGAGGTTCACTCTCCTTTGGCGTTCAGTGTGGTAGGGTTTTCTCCACTGGGTTGAGACCCCTGACTGCCCCCTCAGACTCCACCCAGATCCCCCCGGCTCTTTCTATGGTCCCCATCGTTTTACCAGAGGGACAGCCTGTGCTCGAGGAGCCCCAGATGGTTCCCCCTGAGGGACAAGTGGCTTACGAGTTCCCCTGGAGAGCTCCACCAGAGAGGTAGTTCGCAACCATACGTGCAAGAGGAGGCACTTGGACTCCCCTGAGCAAGGATATGGACTTGGATGATGGAGAAGGTTCCCCTAGGTCACCTCCCGAGGATGTCTTGTTGGAGACCTCATGGAAACCCTGCGACAACGGGGAGGTTGGTCTGCCCCCAAACCTTCTTCTGACAAGTCCGTGTTCCTGGAGGCTTTCGGCATGGGCCCATCTACTTCCTGGGTGTCCCCTCCCATGAATCCTTTGGTAGATCTGGTAACCTCGCCAGCATGGAAGGCACTGGACACCATAGAACTAATTCCAAAAAGACCCGACAAAATTTTAAGACCAAACTGTTAAAATAGCGAACCGGATCACAATGAGAGCAAAGCTTCTGAAAGTTCCAAGTTCCAAGCAGTCCTTCTAGTGTTGCAGGCCCTTCATGCCTTTCTTCCTCTGGGAATGATCGCAGTTCAGTCAGACATGTCAGTGGTCTGGTATATCAACAAACAGGGAGGGACCAGATCTTATCCCTTTTGTCGCGAGGCATTGAGAGTGTGGGAATGGGCAGACTCCACCGGTCGCTTTCTCATCGCAAAGCACATTCCGGGATGGTCCAACATCCTAGCGGACAGGCTACATTGGACTATTCTGATGCCTTATGAGTGGTCTCTAAATTTTTAAGTAGCGGAACAGATCTTCTGCCAGTGGGGTCAACCTTGCTGCAACATTTTGCATTTCTTTCCAATGTGAAGTGCATTGAGGTTTTCGCTCTGAACCCCTTACCAGGGGAGACCCCAGAGATACTCTAGTTCATGCTTGGCCTCCCGGTCGTCTGTATGCTTACCCTCCAGTACCTCTTATTCCGAGGTTTCTACAGAAAGCTCGTTGACTGGGGAGCAAAGTGATCCTCATTGCCGTGATGTTCATCGTGCATATAGCTGCAGTCATAACAGATGGGTTCTCCTGCCGTCAGGCGGGTACGTGGTCGGCCGAATTCCAAAGTCTAGGTCCAGCGTCGGTTGTCGTTGCTTCTTCCCTGACGTCAGTGTGACAGGGGTATAAAAGAACCAGCCGACGCCATTTTCTTCAGTCTTTTTTGCCGCGCGGTGCCCAAAGCAGAAGCAGTTCGCAAGTGCCAGTCGGCCAGCTCCTGAGATTACAAAAAATTTGGAACCGAAGTCTTCTTAAAAGCTAAGTACCCCGTTGGGGAAACTTTTTCTTGCCTCAGACCGATGTCAGACAAAGTTAATAATTGTATTGCTTGTGGGAAGCAAGTACCGCATAAGGATTTCCATTCCCTCTGTATACCTTGTTTAGGCCCAGACCACGATGTCTCGGTCTGTCGCTTTTGTGCTACATTCAACAAACGCACTATTAAGAGTCGGGCGGAGTTCGCCCAGCATTATTTTGGGAAAGCATTTAACTATACTATGTCGTCGGATACTCCGACTCCGGTTTTGTCTAAAAAACGCAAAGACAAGGACCGACACTCGAGGTCCGCGGCCTCTACCGACACCATGCCAAAGCCGACTACATGTGGTCCGGTTCTCAGCGAGGCGCCTACGCAGCCCCTGATTACCGACGACACATCTTTGGCGGTGTCTCCTGTACCCGAGGTCGCAGGCTCCTCTGCCCACACCCTGACTACAGATACCGAAGCCACGCTTGGCATTGAAACACAGAATGTGGACAGGTCCACCTCCACTCAAGGTGTCTTCAGACCTTCCTCTTCTTTCTCCATCAAGGCTTTCATCAAGTCTAAAGCTACCATGCACCCTAAGAGACCAGCTACACAGGGCCCATCTCCAGGCCCCATGCCTAAGAAACAGATGCTTAAAATGGCTGAGGATTTAATTACTCTAATCAGAGGTTCTCCGCCACCTCCGGACAAAGACCCAGAGTGGAGGAAGATTCCCCCTCCTCTGATCAGGGCTCCATTATTTCAGAGCACTCTGATTATCAGGAACAGTCTTACTCTCCTTTTGAAGACTCTGATGCAGAGGAATCTATTCCTTCTGTATCCCCCCCTGAGGATTACTCATTTGGTGAAACTCTGCATACCTTAAGGGAACACTTCCACTGGGAAGACCAGGATTATTCAGATTCCAAGAAAAGGCTCAGGGAATTTCTTTTGTTACCCCAGCACAGGCCTCTGGCTATACCTCCTGTCCTGGACATCCTAGATGATGTTTACTCGGAGGCCTGCCTTAACCCAGACTCTCTCCCTCCAGCTCCAGTTAAGCCTGACAGGTACTACAGGGTTCCTGACTCACACCAGTTTTTATACAAAAGCCATGCTGCTGACCTATAAACCATCTCACAGGGGCCCAAGGGAGTTAAGGCCTCCATTGCCAAAAACCCATTGCCTTCCGAGAGAGATTCCAGATCCTTAGAAAGGTGGGGAAAAAAGGTATATACCTCGGCTACTTTATCCATGAGGGCCTTAAACTGTCAGTTTCATATGCTAAAATACCAAAAGTTTCTGTTATCTCAATTGAAAAGTAAAATGTCGCAACCTGAACAACCAGACATGAAGGAGTTGCAGGATTTGATGCATAGTGCAGAACAAGTGGGTAAACATACCTTACAATGTGCTTTTGATGCTCTAGAGGCCTCATGTAGAGCTGCTGTTACAGGCTCAGTCATACGTAGGCCTGCCTGGCTCAAGGAACAAGCCTTGCCTGATCATGTCAAAGCTAAATTACTAGACGCCCCTCTTCAAAAGGATGTACTATTTGGGGCAAATGCTGAGGAAGTATTACGGAAAATGGAGGAAAAGGCTAAATCAATGCAAACTGTGAAAGAATTTCTGCAGGTTCAACCCCACGCTTTAGTAGAAATTGGCCTTCCAAAACTGGTCCTTTCCTGCCACAGACAGACCCCAAAGAGGCAGATACAGGCGCCCGAGGGGCAGAGGACAAACACAAGGCTCGTACAGAGGCAGACAGTGGCAAGCTCCTACACAAAGAGGTGGTGAGGACAACTCGCAATCTTTCAGAAAGCAAAACCAATGGCTTTCCCCTTTGCATGCCAACCAGGTCTCAAATGGCAGCACCCTTAGGAGGAAAGCTGGCACTATTCTCAAAAAATTGGCATATTGTCACAAAGGACAAATGGATCCTGAACATTATAAACAGGGGCTACAAATTCCATTTTCATACCCTTCCAAAAATGAAAGGCATGCCAAACCTGCCACACAATCAAAGGGCAGAGGCACAAAAGCAAATTTCAGATCTTATAAACATGAAAGCTATTCAAGAGGTACCTACACACGAACAAGGTCAAGGTTTTTATTCCAGGCTATTTCTGGTGCCAAGGAAGGGCAAAGATTGGAGACCTATTTTGGATCTTTCCATCCTAAACACATTCCTACTCGTACCAAAATTCAAGATGCTCACTCTACAGCAACTTCTTCCCATGCTGGGCAAGGAGTCTTGGCTGGTAACATTGGACCTCAAGGAGGCATACCTGCATGTCCCAATCAGACAAAAGTGCAGAAGTTACCTCAGATTTCTTGCAGGTTCAATACATTATCAATTCTCTGCATTGCCCTTTGGTTTATCTACTGCACCCAGAGTATTCACGAAATGCCTGGCATCAGTAATTGCCTACTGCAGACTTCAAGGGATACAAATATACCCTTATTTGGACGACTGCCTGATCCAAGCGGACAGCAAGCACATTCTTCTGAAACATCTGGCTTATGTAATAATGTTATTAAACTCTCTAGGATACACAGTCAACAAAGAGAAATCAAGACTAATACCCTCTCGGAAGATAATTTTCCTGGGTGCCAATTTGGACACAAACACCCAGATGGTCTACCTCACGCCAGAGAAGCAGGGGCAACTAATTCAATATTTCAGAACACTGGCAAATTGCACCAGGCTGACTGCAAGGAAAATCCTGCAGGCTCTGGGATTCATGGCATCTTGCATCTTACTAATCCCATGTGCAAAGCTGCATATGAGAAATCTACAATGGTACCTAAAAAAACATATGGTCTCAACACAGCCACAGTTTGGAAACAATGATACCACTAATTCCATGTCTGCAAAAGGAATTTCTGTGGTGGGCTCAAGCATGCCAAACAAACACAGGTCTTACATTCAGCAAGCCTCAAGCAAATGAAGTCATCACAACAGACGCCTCGGACTACGCCTGGGGGCGCACATGACAGACCGGTGCATTCAGGGCAAATGGACCCAAAAAGAAAAGCACCTTCACATCAATCAAAAAGAAATGCTAGCAGTGATAAATGCTATTACAGCCTTCAAGGACCTTCTACAACCAGGTCAACTATTGATAAGAACAGACAACACCACAGTTATGTGGTACATAAACAAGCAGGGAGGAACACATTCTTATCCCGTATGCAGACTGGCCATGTCACTTTGGAACATGGCCATGGACTTACAAATGGAGCTACAAGCACAGTACTTGCCAGGCAAGGAAAACACGCTGGCAGACAACCTAAGCAGGAATATGACAGATCCACACGAATGGAAGTTGCATCCAAACGTTTTTACAGAAATAATCCAAGAATGGGGAAGGCCAGACATAGATCTCTTTGCCTCCCACAAAAATCATCAATTGACAAAATTCTGCTCAAGGATCTTCCATCCAAAGGCCTGGAGAGTGGACGCTCTCTCTTTCAGTTGGACATCAATGACAGTTTATGCCTTCCTACCTCTTCCTCTGCTGCCCAAAGTCCTATTGAAGACCAGAGCAGACAGACCAAAGATGATCCTCATTGCTCCGGACAGGCCAAGGCAACACTGGTACCCACTACTAAGGAGCCTGACACATTCCCCACCATGGACCCTGCCTCTAATGCCTCTTCTTCTGACTCAGCACAGCTTCAAAACTCTTCACAGTCAGCTGAAGACACTCAATCTAGCCACATGGAAGATTCCTTAGCATCACAGCAGGCCCTGCTCTCCAAGGAGGTGCAGGATGTCATTTTGGTTTGGAGGCCAGAAGGCCATCAACTAGAAAAGCTTACTCTGCAAAATGGAAACGTTTTTGTGTTTGAAATGAGAAAAAGGGCCAGTGTCCTGGAAAACTGAATTTACCTCAAATACTACAATATTTGGCCGAACTGCTAAGCAGTGGACTTTCGTTCTCCTCCATCAAAATCTATGCCTCAGCCATTTCTGCAGAATACAACACTGATCCACCTTTATTCTCTCACCCTCTATTAAGACATTTCCTCAGAGGGGCTAAGAATTTAAGACCTCCAAGAAAACAACCAATACCTGCTTGGGATCTTAATTTCATTCTGGAAAAACTGACTTTGCCCCCTTTTGAACCAGCTGCCTCATCAGATTTACAATATTTGTCCTGGAAAACAGCTTTCCTTCTGGCTATCACTTCAGCTCGTAGAGTTTCAGAACTACAGGATCTTATGGCTGTCCAGCCTTTCATCATCTTCCATCAGGACAGAGTTTCATTACGTACCAACCCGTCCTTTATGCCTAAAGTGGTATCCAGGGTAGCTTTAAATCAGGCCATACATTTACCTACTTTTTATCCTAATCCTCAAAACAAAGGGGAGAGATTACTGCATTCCTTGGACATCCACAGACAACTGCGTTATTTGGACAGAACAAAGCCTTTCAGAAAATCAGAACAGCTTTTTGTGGCCTATGCGGTAGGAGCTCAAGGAAAGTCAATATCCAAACAGACAATCTCAAAATGGATAGCCCACTACATACACTTTTGCTATTCCTTTCATGGCAAAACTGTACCTACAGG
This sequence comes from Protopterus annectens, assembly GCF_019279795.1. Lineage (NCBI taxonomy): Eukaryota > Metazoa > Chordata > Ceratodontiformes > Protopteridae > Protopterus > Protopterus annectens. The sequence continues at coordinate 805,685,626 of NC_056750.1, read as the reverse complement.
CATTAGAACTCATTCCACCAGGGCCACAGCCACCTCTGCAGCCTTCCTCAGAGGAGTTCCTACCAAGGATATTTTAGAAGCAGCCACTTGGAGTTCTGTGCATACCTTCTCTAAGCACTACAACCTACCATTATACTCCAAGTCTAGAGCAGGCTTTGCCACTGCAGTCTTGCAGGGCATTTTGGCTCCTCCTAGCTCCACCTAGTGCCTACCACTCCTTTCTTAGCTTTGGGATTCTACCCATCTGTTATGACTGCAGCTGTATGCACGATGAACACAGTACAGTTTTGTACCAACCATAAATGTAGATGTTCGAGTGCTAATACAGCTGCAGTCCAGGTTTCTCTCCCACCTTCCCCTCTAGGGGTATTCTTTTATGGTGTATTTGCTTGCAACTACTGTTTTTTTTTATTATATTGCATGGCATTATTACATTATTTTATGTATTGCCTTCCTTCTGGGGGCACCTGACATCTGGGGCAAGAAAGACTGAAGAAAATGGTGTCGGCTGGTTCTTTTATACCCCTGTCGCACTGATGTCAGGGAAGAAGCGACGACAACCGACGCCGGACCTAGACTTTGGAATTCGGCCGACCGAGGACCTGCCTGACGGCAGGAGAACCCATCTGTTATGACTGCAGCTGTATTAGCACTCGAACATCTACATTTATGGTAGGTACAAAACTGTACTTTTTGGCCTCGCCAGATATGGTTTCCCTTCCTTTGGTCTCACCTTCTGGCTCCTGGATCCCATTCAGGATCTAATTGCACACCCTTTGGGGGTGCATCATCCGAATCTGGACAGTTTGAAGCTCACAGCTTGGCTGCTCCAGTTCCCGTGATTGCTAGGACTCCTTGTTTTTAGTCATCAATAGAGTCTTTAGGGATGACAGGGGTGGTGACCCTAAGTTAAACATAGAAATTAAGGAAACCAAATGGCAGTTGAGGTTGAATGCAAAAGTTAAACCGGGTATCAGTGAACACATTTCTATAGTTAGTGTTTTGAAACACAAGAGGAAAACTTGTTGGGTATTGTGTTATTAAACAAAATGTATATCATGCATGTGAGACACTATGTTAAATTGTGTACACTAACACAATATATTTTTTTCTTATCCATTAATGTGTGTGTATGTATATATATATATATATATATATATATATATATATATATATATATTTTATATATATATATTTATTTTTTATCTTCATCCTAGATACATGGTTGTATGTTTAAGAATTTATTATGGAACAATAGGGGTTAAAAATGTATGGTTACTGAAGGGGGTTGGCTGTGTAAGTATATAAGGATATAATTATCTGAGGTCTCTATCACAAGCTTGAAAAGGCTTCTGAGCGAATATGGAAACAGTGACATATATTCATCAAATCACATTTAAGCAATTCAGTGAATATGTCATAGGGCAAGGAGATAGTTGGCCAACTTCACGGAGTTGCCCTTTCCTTCCCTATAGTGCAATATCAGAGTTGGTATATTTAGTTACGGGGGTGTGGGGGTAGAGCCCTCCACCTATTTGTGGTGTTAAAATTTTTTTTTTTTTTTTTTTAGTGAACGGCCGCATAAGTTTTTTCCCTAGGGAATAATTCATTTACGTGGCCATTCGCTATTTCCAGATTTTGTGCATTATGTGTAGACTTTTATGTAGTCGCACATATGCACTTTTGATGTTATAGTATAGACTCAATTTTCTGTGATATACGACTCTGATGATGCCTCTGGAAGATGAAAGTACTTAGTTGTTTTTAACTGCTTGTGAATTATTTTAACACAAGATTAAAACGTTTTTTGTGCACCCCTGTGTGCTCATGGATTTCTTTATTCAATTATTCTGTGAGGTTTTCTTTATTCAGAAGTTGCTGGAAGTACTCCTTTCATCTGCCTTTGATATCCTGTGGACAGGTGAGCAGATCGTTGCTGGCATCTCATGTGCCAGGTATCTGATGACTATCTTTATCTCTGTCTTTGTCTTGCAACCTGACAGAATTTCTTTGTGTTAGCTATTGAATCATTTTCCAAAGCTGGTATAGTGCCTCTGATGCTTTGTTCTTTGTTATTGCTACTGTTCTCTTAGTCTCTTTATTAGCCAACCAGTATTCCTTCTTTGCCTGATCTATCTCCCACATTTACCTCCAGTCTTCCTTCCATTTGATGAATTACTGGACTTCTGCATTTCAGCTTCAGCTTTTATGTACCATATTTTCACACCTGGATTGGTCACGTATCTATTCTATAGTCCTTATAAATGCAGTTTTAAGAAGATGCCATTCTTCTTCAATTCCCCATTTCCTTTTCTTCACAAAATGCAAGAACCCTGAGTTTTTCCTTGAACGCTTGTGCTCTCTGTCTCTCCAGTCAGCTTCCAAGCTTCAGCCTGGTCTCTGGTGACTTTAGAGCCTTTTCAGACCACCGTTTCCAGCTGCCTGGCAACCAGTGGTTAATGCTGTGGGCTTGGGTTAAAGGTTTCATTGGAGACAATTTTGCAACCATTAATTTTACCCCAATCCCATTTCCTCATTAGCAGGTTATCTTGCGACTCTCTGTCTTGCTGAGACAGGTCTTGGCCATCATGAAGCCATTTGCTAGGCAGAAGTCTAGAATGGTGCCTCCTCCTTTACTCCTGGTGCTGTTCTGCCTGTCCCATTATGTGCATTTAGGTTCCCCATTATGAACACCAACTCATGTTTTGCTTTATCTAGTAGGTCCTGCAACTGCTGCCTGAATTGCTTTTCTTTATTACCACAGTCCTGCTGTGGGGCATAGGCTGAGATGATGAATAGTATTCTGTCCTTACACACACACATGGCAATCAGACTTTAGTGTATCACCAGTTCTAATAACATTCCTCACTGTCCACTGAAGATGCTCCCTTTCTTCAATTTTTTCACCATTTTTAATCTGTCCTCCCCTGAGTAGTAGACTCTGGATCTTAAGCCAAGTAGCTTTGCTTCACTGCCTTTCTATTCTTGTTTCCTAGATTCAGACTATATCCAGCCGCCTCTTTACATTGATGTCATCTACTTCCAAGCTGTGTCCTGTCACTAAACCTATATTGATTGTAGCATTGTTTAGATAAATGCACACTTGCATTTAAACGTTTTGCTACACTGTAATCATCAGCTTCTGAAGTAATCATTGACTTGCCAAAAGTACTGAATATGGTGATTTTTGTGAATAAATCTGCCTGCAGGACAACTGGCATCCTTCTTTTACATTTCGTCAGTATTAAGTTTTTTTCAGAATGACTTGACAGGACAAAGTTGATTCAAAACCAAGGTAAGATTAATCTAGGGGGAACAGTGTGGCTTAAAACCCTACAGAATGCAACAGCCTAGAAGAAGGGATATACGGGAATTAGTAAAAATGCTTTAAAATAAAAATAGCACAGGGGTCACAAATGAGTGCAGCAGCACCACACCCTATCTTTTACGCAAGACTTTGAGAGGTGTGGAAGGCCCAAAATATCTTTTCATAAAAGGGGATAGAAAGCTTTAAGTTGCACTTACAGTAACCTGTGTGGTGACACTTCTTTGTACTTTTCTTTTTTTCTGTATTTTAGCCAAAAAAAGTTATCTGTTGGCATTTTATAGTTTCTTCTGGGACCGTAGTCTTGTAGCTTCATTTGCATTTGTGGGAACATTGTGTATTACTTCAAGATTTTGGCATTGGTTATGTATAATACCACACTTCTGTCCCCTAAGTAGAACTATTTGTAAGACTTAACAGTTTGTCTTTTGACCCCTATCTGGGCTTTAAATCTGTAGTTTCTTTCACAGAATTGGCAGAGCTGTGGACTACTGCCAGATTTCTGCCTCATTTGGTCATTTATTACAGCATTTTTCCATAAACGTCATTACTGGTAAATTTCTGCATAGTCTGTGGTGGGATTGCAGTAGTGGCATTAATATGAATTCTGCTCCAGGATTTGTACTTCAGTATTTTTCCAGTTGTTTATATTTCAGTTTTGCTGCTACAATCTTATATTTTGCTTATTTACTTGCAGTGCCTTTCTCCTGTTTTTTTCCCTTGTTCTGTGGGTCTGCCTCAGCCCCCACTGAGACAAAGTTTCTGAAAATCTAAACATAACAGCAGAGCTCAGGTATTAGTTTTATTTGATTGTAACCCTCTCTAGCAAGCCTGTTTAGTACAGAGACACACTAACCCAGGGACTTATTAAAAATGTTTAAGTTGCTGTTATAAGTGACCTGTGTGGTGGCACTTTTTTTTGTACTTTTTCCTTTTTTTCATGCTTTAGCCAAATAAGTTATCTGTTTGCATTTTTTTAGTTTGTTCTGGGACATGAAGTTTCACTCACAGTAGTGGCAGAGCTGTGGACCACTACCAGATATGAGCCTCATTTGATCACAATGATTCCTGGACTTTATTACAAAAATACCATTAAGAAAAAAGCACAATTTTATCGAATTATTACTTGTGAGACGGGCACACTTTAATTTTTCTACGAAAGTAATCAAACCATATTAACAAGTTTACATTTACAAACGTGCATCACATATATTGTTCTACACAATACAGTAAATCCACCATTACATAAAATTGTTCAATTTCTGCCTTCTCTTAAACCCCATTCCTCCTTAAAAAAATTTCTGCAAGTACTCCCACAATTTTCATTTTTTTTTCTATATAATTTACTTGTACCCTTTCCTAAAGATCCTACTTCTTGTTCTTTTGTCTCTGTTACAGTATTCACTACTTGAAGTCTGGTTGGTTTAGACTTTGATTTGCATTTTCTAGCAATTGCTTTTTTTGGCAGCCATCAGAATTAAACTTAAGAAGGCCTCAAGGAATGTCTAAGCAATTCAGATATTGTATCCCAGCTCAAAAAATAAAAATAATTTCCTTAGTTACATTCATTTGCTCACCCAGTATTCCTGAGGTAGTACTCTGCAGGGAATTGTTAGTCTGCTAGTTCATTACACTCTGAAAACATACGCTTCCTAGTACCTGTTTCTTCCACTATACATCCAGCATTTGCCATCTACCTGATAAAAAAAATATTTGGAGCCTCTTAGACTATAAAAGTAGCTATGCAAAAACTCCCAGGTGAGAATCCTTAAGCTTCTAGACTTAATTGCATATTTTGGAGTCATACATATGTTGTTCCATTGTTTGTAGATTGCTTATCTAATCTCTTCCCAGTCTTTTCTGACTCCTATAGTTATCATGTAATGTTTTATATGCCCTACTAATTATCCTTTATTAACAGCAGCTTCCATTCTTGATTCAACTAAAAATTCGACCAGTGCAGATCTTTCACTTAGAATTCTCCTGTCCCTTTCTCATTGCCTATATTCTGATATCAGTCACCGATAAGAAAGGGCAGGCTGTACCATTGGTTCATTTGACAGCTTCCTCCAGTACATTCCATCTCCCTCTTATCTGTTTTCTGTACCCCTAACTGTAGTCATCCCTACTGACAGACGTTCCTTTCTCCATTCCTGTGTTGGCTTAGTATATATTCTGCTACTTTATGAATATAATATTCTTTATGGCTATTATTTTCCTTAAGGATCTGCATCCAAATCCCCCCTCTTCTTATTTCTTTAATTTTGTCCCTGCTTCATAATAATACCTTTCCACTTTGAATTGTAGTTTCTGCTTGTGTTATGTATAACAGCCTTAACAAGATAGCACTAAAATATCCCTTCAAATCCGGTAATCTTAAACCACCCTTTTCTGTCATCAGGATCAACTTCTCCCACTTGATTCTTGCCCACCAGAAAAACATCCTTCCTCCTCCCGTTGATAAATATGCCTGACCTATGTATAAAACTAAAGCGACTACAAAGATTTTTACTGCTTGTATTTTGCTATTCATATCCACAGGCAACACCTTCCAGTTTCTCAGTTTTTGTATTATCTTTTTAGTCTTTTCACACATATCCTTAGCTGCCATAACATTGTCCTTTTTAACCCGTACTAATAATCACTTCATTTTATCATGTCCCCATAAATATAAGTATTGCTGAACCAGTTCATGTGTGGATACATAGTTTACAGCTCTAGTACTTGTTTTATCTTTATTAATTTTATATCCAAAAAATAAATAAATAAATAAAACAGACTATTCCACAACACTGAGATTTCTCTTTCTTTTTTGATTCCCTTAGTTTGTTTGACAATGGTTCTAAATATGTCATAAATAACAAATGGAAAAGAGGACAACCCTACCCATTTCATCTGTTCAAACCCAACTTATCAGAGAGGAACCCATCCACTTTGTTACCTCTTATCCCTCATATATTTATTATTTTACATTTGTTGGCCGGGATAATCCGACTGGATACATGTCCATTTTCAATGGAGGCCTGGGGAGAAAAGCTCCAAGGTATAACATATAGTAAAAATCACAAAATGATTACAAGTTACACACAGTTTGCAGGCTCCAGTTGAGCAAGCAGGTAACATAATCATACATTTTTAAAACAGTGCTGACACACTGACTAGGCCATGTAACATGATTATAAACTGTAGAGGAGGATCTACTCGGGTTTTGAACAAGGACATAGCCAGTGAGTTTTAAAGTATAGCTTAAGGCTTTTTTGAACTAAGAGAGGGTTCAAGAGTAAGATCAGCAGGAAGAGAGTTCCAAGTTTTGGCAACAGAGTTAGCAAACAGAGAGTCCCCCGCAGAGTTGTTGATTTTGGATGTTTGAACCGGTAGTTTATTAGAAGAGTGAAGTGACCTCAGGTTGCTATGAGGGTTGATGATATTTTTAAGTGCAGGTGTATTATCAGGGTGGTTGAGAACTTTATGGGCAATTATAAGCTGGTTGTACTGAAGTAGGCTAGGCCATTCTAGCCACCCCAGAAGATTTAGGTTGTGACCGTGGTTGGTCCTATAGGCTGTGCTTGTTGCAAATCTAGCAATATGGTTATAACAACTGGAGAGTTTGCTAAGAGCGGATTTGTTCAAATTAGTGAGTAGAGGGGAGGCAGAGAAGAGAGGAGAGTAGATGGGAATGAGCAATAACCGTCCTAGCAAGTAGAGTAAGGAAAGGTTTGATCTTATAGAGGGAGCCAAGTTTTTTGTTAATGGTTTTGATAGTTTGATTGACATGGATATAAAATTTGAGAGTGTTGTCTGTTGAGACACCTAAGAGTTTGGTATGTGCATCTGGGAGATAATAGTACCATTATTAGATTTTATGGTAAAGAGTAGTGAAGAAGACTTGCAAGTGGGGGAGAAAAGAAGCAACTTTGTTTTGTTAGGGTTTAATGTCAGCTGACGATTAGAGTACCCATTTTCAACTATATTGAAAGTATTCTGGGTTACTGTCATTAGATCTGTTGGGGAGGTGGCTGAACAAATCAAGGTGGAGTCATCCGCATATTGGATACAGGTAGCATTTGGGATGACAATGGGAAGGTCATTAATAAAGAAAGAGAAAAGAAGGGGTCCTAGTATGGAGCCCTGGGATACACCTAGGGTGACAGTTGGATGGGTTGATAGTTTGTCCTGCCATAGAACGGCTTGTTGTCTACTACACAGGTAAGATTGGAACCATTGATGCGCATGGCTATTTAGTGAAAATGCCTTAAGGGTATGCATGATTATTTGATGGTTGACCATATCAAAAGCCTTGGAGATATCTAAAAAGAGGGCTGAGGGAAACTTGCTATTATTTTGGTTATGGTTTACGGTGTTAGAGAAAGAGAGGAGGGCTGAGGTGGTACTGTGGTGTGGCCTAAAACCATGCTGAGAGTTAGCCAACAGCCTATTCTGGGTAAGATAATGCATAAGTTGTTTATGGACACACTTCTCCATAATTTTAGCCAATGGTGACAGAATAGCTATGGGTCTAAAGTTTGACAGTTCTAATGACTTGCCTTATTTATGGAGTGGTATTACGTGAGATATCTTCCAAATGGAGGGGATGGTGGCTTCAGATAAGATTCTGTTGATTATGATGGAGATGGGGTATGCTATGGCATCTGCTGCTTTTTGCAGATAGTCTGGTGGGAGATCATCTGCTAGAGTAGTTGGTTTTAATTTCTTAGAGATCTGATAAGTGATGTAGAAACAGGCTGAAAGCTAAAGGAGAGTGGGGTATTAGCTAAAGGAGGGTGGGGTATTAGCTAAAGGAGAGTGGGGTATTAGCAGAATTTGGGTTGGAGCAGCTGGGTGCCAGTTGGCTGGCTGGCTGGCTAGGGACTGGGTAGTCTCTGTGAAGAAACTATTGAAGGTATTTGCAGTATCCACTGGGGGTTTATGGTTGGAAACTGATGGGGTAGGTGTGGAGGACTGTCCTGGGTGAAGAAGGTTGTTTATTCCTGCATAACACTTTTGAGGTTTGTTGTGACGTTTTTGTTGAAGATGGTAGTAGAAGTTTTTTTTTGGTGTGATTCCTTAGCTGTCGGTTTCTGAGTTGATCTAGTGGGTCTTTTGTGGCACTCCATTTGTCCCATGCCTTATTTCTAGCTATGATTTCAGATATGGTCTCTGAGAGCCATGGGGCAGTTTTTGTTTTGGTTCTAATGGAGCGAGCAGGAGCATGACAATCAACAATAGTAAGGAATATGGAATTAAAGTATTAAAGTGTGGTACCACATCGTCCAGTGAAAGGTGCTTTAGGATTGACCAATTGCAAGCTTTAAGTTCAATTTGAAAATTGGTGGAGTTGAAGTTCTTGTTATTTCTGATTGTTTTAAAGGTGGTCTGGTGGGGGTTGTCCACTTTGTGCTTGATAATGTACATAAGTAAGTGGTCACTTAGGTCATCTGGTAGGGTCCCTGACTTGTACATTTATTGGGTCGCTGTTGATAAGTATCCAATCTAGGATACTGTCTGTTAATGGGTTTGCCTATCATGGTGGGGGAGGATATGAGCTGTATAAAACCGTGTAGGTTGACATAGGTTGATATATTCTTCTCATTTCCCTTATTATTGTATGAGGAAATGTAAAACATACTATTGCCCTACTCATTTAATTCCAGCTTAATCTGTTGAATGCTTTCTCTGCATCAAGACCCACAAACAACTACAATATTTTTCTTACATAATGCTTCCCTCTGGATAGTAATTATTCTATTAATGTTGAATGTTTCCTTCCATCCACAAACCCATGCTGATCCATATATACAGTGTCTTGCATACAGAGGGACACAAAGTCATAAAATACCTCTATCTGCAGGCAGAAATGAGAGCCATATGGAAGAAAGATACCCAGACAGCTCCAGTAGTAGTAGGAGCAACTGATCTTATAAAAAAAGAATTTACAATCGTATTTAGATATGTTGCCAATTCATGTTCACGGTACAAATTGCAGAAGGAGTCATTACTGGGCACATTGCGGGTGCTGTGAAGAGCACTTTTGGTTAACATCAAAGAGTGAAACAATACTAATTTCGTGAACTTTAATCGTACTTTAACTTAGGAATGGGGTCCATTCTCGTCATGGTATTAGAAACCCAAAAGACTTGGAGAAATTAAAAACACCAGAATCCATGTCTATCAATACATGGGATCACCCATTACCAACAGTTCAAAAGATAGATGCAAGAAAACTAGATATAGTGGTCCATTAAAAGAAGACAAAAGTAGCATTGATCATTGAAATTGCTACACCCGGTGACTTTAGTGTCTTGTTTACAAAGAGACACCAAGTCTTAAAATATCAGGATTTGCAAGCAGAAACAAGAACAATGTGGAAGATACCTAGACAGTTCCAATAGTAGTAGGAGCAATGGGCCTTATAAAAAAGAATATACAATCATATTTATATATGTTACCAATACATGTGTATTTAAGCCTTCCATAAATATTCCCATTTGTGTTTTTCTTGAATTCCCCCACATCTCTGTTTTATATACATTTTTGTAAAATTTCTGAAATATCTCCACAGGGTCTCTGGTTATATGTCCTATTCAGTGTTGCAGTATTTTTTTACATATGGATTGTATTCTGCCCTATGACCCGATGTCTGTCCAGTATACAAAAGCATCAAGCTGCCAGTATGTGGGATGTCGCATGTCTGCTTTGACAATGGCAGCCATAAAAGGATCCAAAAAAGACGAAAAATACCACGAAGTAAGAACAAATGACCACTGGCACTTCAACCCAAAAGAACACCGATTTATTGCCATACACAAACACACTAAGTTGTCCAAAAAAGATGAAAAATACCACGAAGTAAGAACAAACGACCACTGGCACTTCAACCCAATTTTTTTCATTCTATTTTATTATAGTTTGTATTTGTATTTAGGGACACTTTAAGTCCATATGTGATTGGTTGATTGATTTTTAAGGTATCAGCTGACATGTATTTAAATAGAGTGTTTGTTTTGTTGAATTGTCTGAGGAAGTCTGCTATTGTAGAGACGAAAAGCGCTTAACAAATTAAACCTGTGTTCTTTTGGGTTGAAGTGCCAGTGGTCATTTGTTCTTACTTCGAGCCATAAAAGGATGCCCACACATGCCATACTCAGAACTTTTCTGCCTCCATTCGGAAGGTTGATTTCTGCATTCGTTCTGCAGTCAGATTTCATTTGTGTGTTGCTGCCAGCTCAGATAAGTGCACCGTTGGGGATTTTATTTCTTGTTACCGCCTTTTGTTTTGTTCATGTCATCCAGGAAGGGATTCCCCACTTTCTCTTCTTTATACAAATGTTTATAAAATTTCTGAAGTGTCTCTACAGGATCTCTAGTTATTTTTCTTGTTATAGACTCCCTAAGATTGGCAACAACTTTTTCTGCTTTCTCTTGCCTACGTCAATGTGCCAAAAGCTTTTGTGTTCTGGACTTATAAAAAAACAGGTGCTTAAGATCAGTCTTTTTTAAACTCATACATATTATCCAGGTAATCCCTTATTTTTTCTTTAGCACTCTTCAGTTGCACCTATTTTTGATCTGTGAGATGCCCCTTATACTATAATACTTTAACCCTTTTCAGCCCATCTAAATACTTACTAATCTGTATCTTTTTCTTTTATTTCTACCGTTTTAAAACTCCATTTTCGTTTGATCCCACTTACTAGCTATAACTTCTGGAGTACCTTCTATTGTCTGTAATAACTCCAAATTATTTCCACTACCCATGCCTTAAATTCCTCTCATTTTAGCAGGTAAATGGGGAAGCACCAGTGTGTTGTCTTTACTTCATTACCCTGCATTTATCTTCATAATTATTTATGAGTGGTCTGAAATAGTTATTGAATGTGTGTCAAAGTTGTCAATTAAATGCACACATTCATGTGAAAGTCTAATCTATCCCATGTATTGTATCTTGGGGAATAATACTTAAATTCTCTCAGCATTCCTACTCTTGAATTCACTTCTTCTATACCAAATATTTTCATAAGTTTCTTCAGCAATCTACCTTTTTGTTATATTTTGCCTTCTAGGTCCCCCAGATATACCCTTATTGTCACAAATCAAAATTTCAGCCCACGCCTCTAAGTAATATCCCCTTGCTGAAAGCTGATTATTTCTCCCCCCAAAATTTCAAGTTCTACAATAGCAGTTTTAGATGGAATATAAATACATGCCAGCATAAATATCATCCTTTGCCAGTAGCCCCTAACTACCACAATTCAGCCATTGCTATCTTTTCCCCCTCCTCTATATCACTATTGGAGGCTCATCTAGCAATTAATGTAAGTACTCCTCTTTTCCTTTCCCTTTGTCGTAGATATTCTGCTGAATGTCCATTATGCAATCCTTTATCAAATTCATACAATCAGTTCTTTCTAAATGTTCTGCAGTGTTGCTATTTCCACTCTGCATTTCTTAGTGTACTTAAATACTCTCATTTTTGCCTGTACCTATGAGGCCAATCACATTCAAAATGTCATTATTGCCACCTATTATATATCACAGCTTTTTTAAATGTCTATTTTCAGCTTTTGTGATACATGCACCCACTAATGTTTGGCAGGTTGATCCTTTATAGTTTTTTTTTCTTATTACCAACAGTCAACCAATGTCACATTTTACAAGACTTCTTGTTTTAATGAAAACCCTAAAAAAAACCACCCCAGAGCACCCCATAAACTATTCACTTAATACAGACAAAAATATTGAAGTTTAACCCTCCTAATAGGAACAATTGTCTCAAAGAGCTGCAAGCACAGACCATTATTAATGTAAAGCTAAGGTTATCCATGTTGAAACATGTTATTGCCTGTGCTTCTACTTAAAAACTAATAGGTATCTGTTTTTGTTTTTTTTTTAGCTTTATTCCCTTCCCAGATATGAAAAAACAGTGTGCATGCTTTCAGAAACTAACTTTTAGCCTTGAAAAAACACTATTCTGGCTTTTTATTGCCCAATAATCAGCTTGTCTACATGTAAACATAAGAGAATGAATGTAATTCTCAGTTGTGGGCTTCTAAAGATAAGATGAAATATTAATCGCTAAAGGAAAACTTTTCATTATATTTAGTGTTCTCTTATTTACTTGTTTCCATTTAACTTGTTAGATTAAGCCAAGGGTCTTATTCCAGGTGTTCACCTACGCAAAAGTAAGAGAAAATATATCATCTGTATATATATATATATATATATATATATATATATATATTATGATCTGTTGCTTCTGCACTCCACCCCCCACCAAAACAAGCCAAGATTACAGCCTATTGCCTTAAACATGACTTTGTCTAGCCATTTTTCTCTTTTTGCAAACTAATGCCTACACTTCTTAAAATTAAAGAAGGAAGAAAAAAGGCATTAGTTTACTTTAGTATCTTTATCACATAAAAAACTAAACATGTAATTTATATCACAAAAAGTTTTGTAGAAATACTGTTAAGAACAGAAATTGTTTTACTTACAGATACTTTTTTCCTTCCTCTTCCCCTCCCTTCAGTGTCCTTTCAAACATTATTGATATGAAGTGAGGCAAATGCCTTTCAGTTCCCCACAATTTTGACAAAGTCAACAAATGTCCACTCTTCTATTTTTTTTCTTAAACAGCATATTTCACTAATGTAATTGATGCAGTGCAGTCTCATATCTATTCACAAATTTCTTTGTTGCTTGTCTTCATGTTCACCATCTTCACCTCCCAACTCCAGACAACATCTCAATTACAGAGCACTCCCAATTTTTCAAGTCAATTCCTGTGCTTTTCCCTGTCTCTAAAGCATTTTCCTTTGGAACAATTTAAAAGGTTTCATTGGCAGAGTCTTCATGTGCTTTATTATCAAAAGAATGAGAAGTCTTTGACGGCTCACTTTTTGTTGGAAAAACTTTAGTATTTCCTCCTTAACCTGTTCTGCATTAAAATTACTTTGATCCCCCAGGAAAAGATATCCTGAAAATGCTGGATACAGCAGCTTGATTTTCACACCTGCCTCTTGACATACCATGATTGCTGGAATAAATTTGTTTCTCTTCTGCCTGGTGTATAGTGAATGATCATTTACCACAAACACGCTAATGTCTCCAACTTTTAATACTTTGCCCTGTTTCCACACTTTTGTCAGGATAAACACTTTCTGCTGGTAGATTTGCATGCTTACTAATAAAGATCTTGGCTGCTTTCTCATGACAAGGTTTGAAGCATAAGCATGGTGTGCCCTTTCAATTTACAGTTCCTGCTGTGGAATACCAGTCCAGTTGCTTATTTGTGTCTTCCTAAATGTAATAATGCCTGTTTCTCTGGTACAGCAGAAAATCTCAGATTTTCCCTACATGCCGTCCTTTAATTGTACCATGTTTTGAAATACCTCTTTTTGAATAGTCTCATACTCAGCCAGCCTTTTCTTCATTTTTACCTCTGATTTTTGAAAATTTATCAGCTCATCTGAATATCTATTTAAAGCTTCTTCCATTTATTTCCAGCCTTTTATTATTTGAGTTGATATGCCATTTGTGTTTCATTTATTTTCATCAGTTCTGAGCACGTTTTACTTTTTTTTTTTTTTCATCTAGATTACTGGATGTCATGTCTTGCATCAAAGATGGAGCAAGAAATGCATTTTGCTAAACAGCTGTAGGATTCTTCCAAGTCGGTGTTTCCTCTTCACCTTTTCTAGTTGATTTTCTATCAGGCTCTCGTAGTTTCCTCTTTGCTGGCATCCAGGCAGTGTACTTAACTATCCAGTAACTAAATTTGCTAAAAGTGGCAGAGTTCCTGGCTCTTGTCTTTCAGTTTCTTTTTTCACAGTGGGAGAGCTGAAGTTAAGCTGTTGATCAGTGTGCAGCCATCTTGGAAAGTCAACAAAAATTCCTTGACCAGATAGTGTGCACGCCCACCAGACATCTGGGAACATAAAGTAGTATGAAAATCATTCTATCACCTAAATTATCTGGAAGTTCATGGCATCCAGGTCCAAGGAAGTCATAGTGCCACTTTATTTAGCCCTTATCAGACCCTTCATTGAGTGTAATGCCACCCTCGGCATGTACCTGACTATAAATATGGAACAGTTGGACTGCCAGCAAAGGCTCTCTACCAGCAGAATCCAGGGTATAAGTACCTTGTCCTATACAGATTGCCAAAAGCCCTATCCCAATACTTAGTATCCTATAGGTTACTGAGAGGCAATCTATGACTGGCATACAATATACCCTCGGATCCAGCAGTAACAGACCTTTGGCACATCTGCAAATAAAACAGCATCAGAACCACTAGATTTTAATTTTGCTTGAGACACAAGACATGTTGGCAAGACAGTTGTGTGTCTCAGAGGATCCCATATTCTGGGAAAGGCTTCCCATCTATGTGAAGTATAGTCGATCCCTAACTCTGTTTAAGTGTAACCTTGACCAGTGGATGGGAAATCGGAAATTCACCCAGGGTCTGGCTCTCATACCTCTGATAGATAGAGGCAGACAGTAACTATGCCCAGACTAATGTATTCCCCCCTCCTTGCACACACAATCTCCAGAAACTTCCTAACATATCACTTCCTAATAAATACCCGTGATACATAGGGACACAATTGGAGGCTAGTCTTGTAAACTGTGCAAACGTTAGTGAATTGCAAAACGAATACTTGGTTATAAAAGAACTGTCTTGAATATCTCTTCAATATTAACTTTGACACTCTTAGCGAGTGTAAGTGGCCTCCCCTTCAAAATTGCTAGGTCATAGTGACTTCTTATCTAAACCACACATTCTAGCTATTCCGTTTGTAATGGCCAGGAATTTTCTTTTCTTCATCTGGAATTCCTTTACTGCGTAGTCGCACATAGTCCAAACAGATTCTGTGTTGGTTTGCCAGCAGAAAAATCTCTCAAATTCACACCCTGGCTTAGTGCCTAAAGTAATGAATATCATTTAGCCGCTCACATAGCAAGTATTTGGCTCATTTTTAAGTGCTGTGCGTGGGCTATAAAAGCAAGTACCATACTTACCTAATTGATTAAATAACAGAGAACTCTCGCCTTTAAAACCTAGCTATTTTTTTTGCCACTCTCATAGCTAGTAAATTGCACATATTTAAAGTGCTGTGCGTGGGCTACAAAAGCTAGTACCATACTTTCCTATTTGATTAAATAGCAGAGAACTCTCACCTTTTAAAACATAGCTTAGTGTTTCTTAAAATTTGTGAATGAACACTTAGCCAAAGCCCAAATTTAAAGCGCTGGGCATAGGGCTACAAAAGCAAGCTCCATTTTTTTATCTAATTGTTAAAATATTTAGGAAATGTTATTACAGTTTAATGATCAGGAGCAGTGCTCTTTGCTGTATTGACTAGCTTTGGTGCTTCATTTTAAAGCATTGTTACCATCTACCTGTTTTTCTTGGACAATTCTCTCACTTATATGTACCTCTGTAAGAACTAGAAATATCTGCTTACTCTTAACTTGCTTTATGACATTCTAGTCAAGTATGTGAATACCTAGCGTAGCTGTCTGTTGAGACATGCTTACATTGTTTCAATTACTATCTGCATAATTGCTACCTCAGTAATATTATTGTATTTTTTTGGTTAAGTATGAGCATTTTGTGAATGTGTAATTGTGTCTTCTAGAGTTTCACTGCACTGCTTCTGTCTAAATACATGCACCTAACTAACATAGACAAAAGGTATACCTAGCTTACAATTGTTATTCCTTGGTATCTATGTCTGCTGAGTGACAAAATTATGTTTTACTTCAACTGCCTAGGATATTTTTGCCTGTACTTTGTACTAAGGCTGCCTGTTTATTTCTTGCCTATACATTTTTCTCTCTCTCCTAAAAAGTTTCCAGCTTCCCAACCTGCTACTCCTGAACCAGGACATTAAGTACCTGCCTACCTGACGACCAAGGACCCTTTCAAGCTACCTGCAGTCTCATCCTACTGCCTTCATATCCCTGTACCCTCACTGAAAAGGAAGCAAGAAAGTATGTTATTAACCAAACCTGGCAACAAAAGAATACGTTAGTAACCTTAACACTTCCAGGTGGTTTAAAGAATACTTCCCAGCCGGGACAGCCAGCAGCCTCACTCCCCCTACCCTCTATATGGTAACCAGTATTCCTTTCTCACCTCTATTCTTTCCTCTTAGCTGAATATATTGCCTTCCCAATTCCCTGCATAGCCTTTTCCTTGAAGGAACATCTGCTGTAATACAATATCTGTCCAATAGGTGGCACTAGTATCCTGCCCTACCTTATAATATAATTATTTTCATTCCTCTGGCCTCAACACTTAATTGTGGCATAACCTCTTTCTTCCTCTTATTTTTTTTTTAACTACAACCATCCAACTGTCTTCCTACAACTGTAACTCCTGGCTCCCTTACCTCTTTACGTACCTACCTTTGACTTACCTTCAGTAGTCTGCTTTCTTACTGATTGTTCTTCCTGAACTGTTCCCTTCATTTGTCTCTACCCGCTCCGTTCGCCCTGCGGGCTCACTCTGCTCCTCTACCCTGCCCCCAAATTCCACCCACCCCAGCACCTCTACTTTTATTCTTCCCATACTCCTCCCACCCATATCAATCAACTAATCATAGTCCTCTCCTTATTACCACTCCCGCTCTTACTCCTCCCACTCCACTATCCCATACCCCTCTCTACTCTTAGTCTCCTCCTCTCCTCCTTGTAAATTAATATAACCCCATCTACTTCCATACCTCTCCTCCTCAATAAGCCAGTTCACTTCCTCTATAATACTCCCTTCAATACCTCCCATTCTAAACAAGCCCTCCCCAATCCTCTATACTGTCCGGGTCCCTTGCTCCCTTCTTGTACTACTAATTCCTCTTTATTATGCTACTTCTTACTCTTCCAAAGCACCCCCATGCCTACCTTCTACTCAAACTATCCCTTACACTCACCTGCAGCCACTTTTATGCACTCACTTCCACTCTATATCCTCTTCTCTTATTCCGCCTAACCTACTGTACCTATTCTATCCCAAACACTTCTCCACCACAACAAAAATCTTTACTCATAAACTACTGCTAGCCCCAAACAGCTTCCTATTATACAAACCTAAAAGGCTAAAAGTTATTTCCTGTAATGTCGTAGCCTTATCTGGCGATATCCATCCCAACCCCAGCCCTTGTCTCACTACATACAACTCCTTCCCCCCACCCCCTACTTCTCCCACTACATATAACCCTTTCCCCCCTTCCCCTTCTTCCTCTGCCTTCTCTCAAAACACTCTTAAGTTCTTCACTATCAGTGCCCAGAGCCTTAATAACAAAGTACACCAAGTACAAGCTTGGATTAACCACAACCAACCTGACAGCTTAGCCATCTCCGAAACCTGGCTAAAACCCCATATCGCGGACTCTGAAATCTTAACCTCCTGGTTTCCATATCCACAGAAATGACCGATTAAATAAAAAAGGTGGTGGCTCTGCTCTAATCTCCTCTAACTTTCTTTCCTTAATCCCTCTTCTAATCCCAACTCCACAATTCAAAAATACTGAACTAACAGCAAGTCTACGATTGAATAAACATAAGAATATCTGCAATATTTCCCTATATATCTCCCCAGGTGACAACATCTCTACCCTTGAAAATATTCTTTATTGGGCCTCAACTGAAATAAAGTATGAAACTTAAATTCTAGGCGACAGTAATATTGATGGGAATAAAATCAACACACCTTCACCCTTCCTATTCATTAACCTCTACAACTTCACCCAAGTAATCCACTCAACCACCCGTCCTAACAAAATTCACCCCCCAGGATCCATCATATACTGGATCCTAGTCTCCCATCCAAACAAAATAATTCACTCTGGCACTATCCCAGGCACCTTTAGTGACCATCTCCCTGCTTTCATTCATCGCTCAGCTAACTCCACCCAGTATCAACACCATTACATTCCCACTCATAATCTTAGCAACTTCAACCCTACAACTTTCTCAAGCATTTTTAAACAAGTTAATTGGCAAGTCCTAAATACTCTTCCCCTTGATAAAGCTGTAGAACATTTCAACTCTGTCTTCCTAAATACTCTTAACTCCCTAGCCCCTCTAAGAAAAAAAAACGAGTCAAAGCTAATTCTGCTCCTTGGCTGTCCAAAGAAACAAAACAAATCATGCACCACAGGGACAAATCCTGGAAGCTTTACCAGAACAATAAAATTCCTTCTACCTTGCTCCAATACACCCAACTCCGCAACCATGTAAAAAAAAACAATCACCATGGACAAAAAAAAACTACTACAATAAGCTTCAGTCCAACAGTAATAAGAACCCAAAACAATTCTGAAAATCAGTTAATTCCCTTCTCCATCCAGGGTCCAAGAATAATCCCTGCCTGACCCAAGTATAACTGACATTGAACTGAACTCACATTTCAACTCATTATTTACAGAATCTATAGCTAACCTAACCAAAACTTTCCCAAACAACAATCCACACAACTCTCATTCTTCAACACCCAACAACCCTAATAACTGTCCCCTTAATTTCCAGCTCAAACCAGTTTCAACCATTATTATAAAAAGTCTCCTATCCAAACTAAAGCCATGCTCCAATGCCCCTGACAACATACCCTCCTTCCTCAGATGTGCTGCTGATGGTATTGCTGTCCCAATCAGTATCCTAATAAACAGATCCTTAAAAGAGTCATATGTACCCAAACTCTGGCACTCAGCCTACATTCTTCCTCTTCACAAAGGAGGCAAAAACACCAATATTTCCAATTTCCGCCCCATTGCCCTACTCTCCAATATCCAAAATTCTAGAAAAATGTGTCCACCACCAACTTATGCCATTCTTAACCCAGAATCAACTCCTAACACCCACCCAACACGGCTTCTGCCCCGGCCACAACACCATAACTGCCCTACAATCCTTCCTAGAAACAGTCAATCAAGCCCAAGATTCTGGACTACTAGTATCCACAGTACTCCTAGATCTCTCTAAAGCATTTGACACCATTTCCCACAAACACCTTCTCTTTCATCTCGCCAGCCTTAATCTCTCCCCCAATACTTTTTCCTGGTTCTCCAGTTACCTATCAGACAGATTTCAAGCTGTCAGATGGAAGAACTCTACCTCCTCCTCCTCCTTACCAACAACCACCGGCATTCCCCAGGGGTCCATCCTCGGACCCATGCTTTTCAACATCTTCATTAATAACCTTCACACTGTCATCCCTGACACAACAGTTATCCAATACGCTGATGACTCAGCTTTAGTCTGTGCCGCCTCTAACCTTCGTGAACTACTGACTAAAACCCAAATAGCATTTTCTACCACTGAGAACTGGATGCACCAAAACCATCTCTCTCTCTCTCTCTCTCTCTCTCAACTCAAATAGATGTAAAATACTACTTTTCCTTCTCTCCAGAGCTTTCTCTTATGACAAAAATGCTTTCAAAGTCCTAAGCCAAACAAACACTGCTATAGAAGTGGTCCCTTTTGCAAAACTTCTTGGCATTACCATAGATGAACACCTTAAATTTGATATCCACATACAACAAAACATAAAGAAAACCCACCAAAAGTTAGGTATGCTCTATAGGAATAATCTCTTTCTCTCCAACTCCTCTAGGCATACCTTGGCAACTACCTACCTTCTACCTTCTTTACTATATGGAGCCCCTCTTCTAGCTAATCTGTCTTCTTCCAACACCTCAAAACTTGAAAATTGCCAGAATAAGATCTCTAAATTTGCAACTAAATCCAAAACCTCTACTCATCACTGCCTTACCTACAATCACTGAACTGGCTAGAACTTTCTAACCACCTAGACTATCTTCAACTAACCACTGCTCACAAATTAATATTCTACCCAGATAAATGCCCAGCCTTAACAAACATCATTTCCCCATACATCCCAAACAGATCTCTGAGATCTAAACACCAAAATTTAATTTCTATCCAAAAACCCAAACGTCCTGCTTGCCAGCTTTTACTCTCTTTCTCTCTAGGCAAGAAATGGAACTCTCTCCCTCCTTCACTTAGGACTATACCAAACTCAGAAACCTTCAAGACCCAACTTTTCTCATACGTGTCATCCAAATGGAAATGTTCCTGCTTAAACCCTACCTAAATTTAAGGGAATTCCTCAATGAGCTCTTCATACTCTTTGCTCCACTCTTCCCTCAAACTAATATTTCTATTCTCCTAAAATAGAATTAAGCTGACAGTCACTGATTAAGCAGTTCTCTCACCTGACTCCCAAGTATGTAAATATTGCAAATATCACAGTATTTCTATTATCTGCACAGCAAGTTTTTACCTTTATTAACTAAAACATCTGCATGCAAACGGTCCCCCTTCTAATGTAAAAACACAGGAAACCTCAGATCTTTATTTTACAGACAGTTGATCATGCTGCTCTGAATGGAAATACCTGTAAACTGTGTTCTCTATTATCTGTTAACTGTGTTTTATGATGTACATTTTATGCACTTGCATTTCCTTACTGTATGAATTTTATACATGTATTTTACCTTTAACATTATGTAACCATTTTTGTATTGCTTATGGAGCTTTTCTCCCCAGGCCTCCACTGAAAATGAGCACGTTCTGGCCCAGTGGAGTTCCCCGGTAATCAAACTGAAAATAAATAAAAGGCCCCAGTGGTCATTAGCCTAGTGTTTACCTATGAACATTTGAACCTAAGAGAACAAATGGGAACTGTAGTTATTGTAGGAAAAAGAACAGCAGTATAAATGTTGAACTGCACTAAATAGACTTCAGCCATTCTAAGGTAAAGTACTGCATTACCCAGGTTTGACCCACCATAAAGCAGTTTTACCCAGGTTTGACCCACCATAAAGCAGTTTGTCTGCTTTGAGCACACAGATCATCATCCTGTTAATATAAAACTGAGGGTTTCAAACTAGGGCAGTCAATTGTAGCACAGTGTGGTGGTTTTAATTATTTAAAAAAAGTACAAGTGACACAGTAATAAGTTTTATAAATAACGTGCAGCAATGTTATAAAGAGTTCACTGTAAATAAATTCTGTGTACAGCAGTGTTCTACAGAGTTCACTGTAAACAGAGTGATGTTTCTTTAAATGAGTAGCATTTCTGTTAAGCTGCACCTGTTTCTTTAAGAAGAGAAAGATACCTGTATTTATTAGCAGTTTCTGAGCTAGTGACTGAAATATTTAAAGGACTGAAAGACACACAGCCAAAGTGTTTTGTCTTTTTGTGAGAGGACTTGGTGTCCAGGGCAGCAGCTGTAGGGGAGAAACCAGAGGTAGTAACAGTCTCATAGCAGTATATGACTGAGTTCAAAGTACTTGCTGTGCTGTTTATAGCTTCTGAAAATAACGGTGTTATGTATAACTTAGTTTTCATACTGTGCAGTCCTCATACATGGTGGACTTGTATTCTCGGCACAGATCGCTATTACAATTATTTTGTAGTTATGTGTTGTATAATACTAATATACTAGTCTCATGTCAGATGATCACTGTTCAAATTCAACTTTCAATTACTTATCAGTCAAGCATGTAAATCCATATATCACAAAAGTACAGTTGTGTAAAATCTTACCGTAACGGTAGATGTCCTTGCCTTCACCACTGTGGTATTCCTTACGAACGGGATTCCCTCCATGAAGCTCTCTGTCCTGCCAGTTTACAAAAGTCTACCATTGCTTTAAGGTATGCTGAATGTCACCTGTGCACTCCTTGAGTATGGTAGGGCATAAAGGTGATGTCCAGGAGTACCATCCTCAAAACAGATTCCCCCCCATAAGAACAGCAGTCCAAGGAAAACCAAGGAGAATCTGCACAGCCAGGAAGGGAAAAAGACCAGGGGGATGGAGGGAGTGAAGACTGCAGCGGTGAAGGCAAGGACATCTACTGTTATGGTAAGATTTTACACAACTGTACTATATCCTTAAATTCACTGCTGCAGTATTCCTTATGAATGGGAGAGTGCCAAAGCTCAAGAAGAAACTTGGGAGGAGGAACCAGCAGAGCCCTCTAAGCAGCCATGAAGAATGGCAGCAGCAAAACCAGCTCTAGTTCTAGCAATACTATCATCCAACTGGTAATGTTTGGTAAAGGTAAACACAGAAGTCCAGGTAGCAGCTTCAGGAGTAGAATTAGTGTCTAAGCCTTTGAAAAAAGCACCAGAAGAAGCCACAACTCTAGTGGAATGAGCCTTTATAGAAGAAGGAAGGCTCTCACCATGAAAAGTGTAACAAAAGGAAATAGCATTTGAAATCCAAGTGGAAATAGTTTGCCTGGAAACAGCCAAACCTAAAGACCTAGGATGAAAGGAAACAAATAACTGGTTAGACTTTCTGATAGCTTTATCCAAATAAAATCTGAGCTGTCTATGCACATCTAAGGTATGCAGCACCCTCTCATTGTCAGATTGCAGAGAGGGAAAAGTAGGCAAATTAATAGAATGATTAAGTGACAACTCTAACCATCTTGGGCATGAAAGAAGGATTAGTACACAAGGACATCCTGTCCTTGTGAAAGATTAAAAAAAGTGGACAAGCCATAAGGGCTTGCAACTCAGTCACCCGTCTGGCAGAAGTAAGAACTAGCAAAAGAACTGTCTTCCAAGAACAATGTGCAAGGAAGCTGAAACAGCAGGCTCAAATGGAGCCCGAGTCAATTTTACCAGAACAAAATTAAGATCCCAGGGAGGAGGAATAGGCTTCCTGGGAGGTCTAATATTAAGGACGCCTTTAAGAAATTGCTTAGGCACAAATTTAGAAGCTAACAGGGGAGTTAAAGGCAGACAAGCAGAAAGAGCTGATAAATGGGCATTAATAGAAGAATAGCCCAAACCAGCATTGAGCAACCCATGCAAATAACAAAGAACCAAAGGAACAGCCGCAGAAAGTGGGTCCAGGTCATGAGAAAGAAATCAAATAGAAAACCTCTTCCATTTAGATAAGTAGGATTTCCTAGTAGTAGGTTTCCTGGCTTCCTGTAGGACCTGCAGCATGTCCTTAGAAAAAAGGTGTGTATGAAGAATCAAAACCCTATCACCCACAGTGTCATTTGAAGTGTGGAGAGGTGGAGATGGATGAGAGACCCCCTCATCTTGTGTGAGGAGATCCACCCTGTGGGCTAACTTGTGATGGTTGCCCTGGCTAGATGCAGAAGTTGAGGGAACCAGTGTTGTTGCAGCCAAAAGGGAGTCGCCAACAAGATTTTGGGAGCATCCTGTAGAATCTTGAACAGGATGCTTGGAAAGAGAGGAAGGGGAGGGAATGCATAAAGAAACATCCCCTTCCAAGAAAATGAGAGGGCATCCACCTTCCTTATCAGAGGGCCTGGGACTCTGGCACAAAACAGTGGAAGTTGTCTGTTCAGAGGGGAGGCAAAGAGATCTACTTGAGGAGTACCCCAATGATGAACAATGTCCAGAAGCATATCCCTGTGAAGTATCCATTTGTGGGATTGAGTGAAGGATCTGCTCAGGTTGTCTGCCACAACATTCTGATCTGAAGGAATGTAAACTGCCTGAAGAGTCACACAATATTGAATAGCCAGATCCCATACCAGAAGCACTAGCTGGCAAAGACAGTAGGATTTCATACCCCCCTGTTTTTGATATACCACATGACTGTGTTATTGTCTGTGAATACCTTGAGAGGCCCTGCAGAGAAGAGAGAATGAAAGACCTGAAGAGCCAGCATAAGAGCCCTCATCTCTTTGATGTTGATGTGCTCCTTCCGCTGACAAGGCGACTACACTCCCTGAACCCTCAGGGAGCCAAACATAGCTCCCCATCTCAAATCAGAAGCATCTGTGAACAGATCCTGAGAGGGGAGCAAAGGATGAAAAGGGAGCCCTAGATTCTGAGACAACTGTTGAACCCACCACAGAAGTTCTTTCTTGAAACACGGGAGAAGAGGAATAGGAAAGTCTAGAGGATGCGCATGCTGAAGCCACACCGACTTCAGAAACTACTGGAACATTCTCATGTGGAGTTTGGCCAGAGGGAGCATTGGAATGGTGGAAGCCATAAACCCCAGAGCCTCAGAAACGCCCTGGCTATATTGGAGGCCAGGGGAAGAAGAGTTTGAAAGAAAGAAGCAACAGGTAATGCCTTTGGAGGAGGCAGGGATGCTAGCATTAGCACTGTTTGAAACCTGCAACCCAGAAAGACATGATCCTGAGGAGGAGTCAGGGAAGACTTTTTGAAGTTTATTCTGAACCCCAGGCTCTGAAGAAGAGAAATGGAAAAATGAAGACTTTGCAAAAGGACCTCTGGAGAAGACACCTGAATCAGCAGGTCATTCAAATAAGGAAAGATTTGGATCCCTTGAAGCCTGCAAAAGATAATCACAGGAGTGAGGCATTTGGTGAACACTCTTGGGGCAGTAGAAAGGCGAAAGGGTAAAGCACAGAACTGAAAATGCCAGGAAGCAACAAAAGAAATACAAAAAGCTCCTGTAAAGAGGATGGATCGGAATATGGAGATAAGCATCCTTGAGGAACAGAGACACCAGAAAGGCCTGAGGGAGCAAGAAAGAAAATAGGGACTGAAGGGATAACATCTGAAAGGAAGGCACATTCAGAAAGGTGTTCAGATGGGAGAGGTCTAGAATAGGTCTCCAAGTACCTTCTTTTCTGGGCACTAGACATATTTTTGAATAAAACCCTTTAGCCCTTTGGGACGCAGGCACTTCTTGAATAGTACCCTGAGACAAGAGGTCCCAAAGAACCTCTGGGGGAAAAAGGAAGCTGTTCCCAAGGAGGCTGAGGAATGCCCATAAAAAGAGGGCAGGAAATCCAGACCATGAAGTACCCTTGCTGAATGATTGACAGAATCCAAGAATCCTGGGTGATTCAGAGCTAAACAGGAAGAGAAAGAGGAATGTGGCTGGGGACAGGGTGGATAGTCAGACAGTACCTGGTTTGTCAGGAAAGGAAGGCTTAAGAATCTCTGCAGTCTGAGTAGCCTTAGCAGGAGGAGTCCGTTTACTACCCTTTTTACCTTTAGAAGGAGGGCGAGACTGCCTACGAACAAAGGCTGGCTTAGAAAGCTAGTTCCAATGAAATTTAGGCACAGGAGAAACCAAGAAATGCTTAAGCTGCTGTAAAGCCTTCCCCTTGTCCTGAAGAGACTTAAATAAACCAGCAGCCACTTCACCAAACAAGAGTATTATCCAGAGGAGCATCCAGCAACTTAGCCTTAATATCATCAGGCAAAGGTTGGAGCCGAAGCCATGAACATCTCCATAGAACCAAACCAGAAGCAGCAGCTCTAGAAGAGGCATCTGCTGCATCGTAACTACATTTGATAAAATGACAAACTACCAGAGAGGATGTCCCAAGCAAGGAAATAGCAGAAGATTTACTCTTAGAGTCTGGAAGATCAGAAAGAATCTGACAAGCCTGAGAAAGAAGAGCCAAGACATACCTAGAGATATGGGTCTGATAATTAATAGCCATAAAAGCTAGGGTAGCCGAAGTATAGCTAACTTGGACCAAGAAAGCAATTGGAATGGCTTATCAGACACCACAGAGCGGTCAGCAGCAGGACATTTAAGTAAAAGGGAACAATCCTCAGACACCCTATAAAATCTGTCAGACTTCCTGGGAGCAGGGGGCAGGGAATCCAGCGTTTTAGAGGCAGTGGAAAAAACATCCAGTAAAGCGAGCAAGACAGGAGGAATGGCCACAGGTTTAGGAGATTCCATCTGCAGTAACTCATAGTACCTATTATGGCTATCTGAAACCTGGGCATGATCCCGGTTAAAAAATTCCATCATCCTAGAAACCATGTTCCCAAAGGAAATTTCCTCAGAAAGATTAGTATCTAGAGTATGAGAATCCTCCTCCTCAGACCCATAGTCTAAAGGAGAAGGAATCTGGGTAGAATAAGCAAGGGAGTCATCATCAGAATCCACCTCAGAAGAATGCAGTTCTCTTGGCCTTTTAGGGGAAGCGGCGGACCAAGGAGGAGCAGGAACTGAAACCCCTTGAGGAGGCCACGACGACAATAAAGCATTAAATAACCCCTGAGCAAAGGCCTGCCACTCACTTTGTGGATCCCTAGGAGCAGAAGAAACATGGTTAGTTTTCTGTTTCTTTTTTATAGGGACAGCCATCCTAACAACCTGAGAAGGACCAGACTCAGAATGGCATTCCACAAATGCAATAGGAACCTCTTCCCTAAAAAGAAACTGTGGAACCCCACTAGACCACTCAGAAACAGTCAACCTTGATTCCCTCTGAATGCCCAAAATGGACACCTGCAAAGCCTCGTTGGATGTGCTGCCCACAGATACTCACCAGCCTCCAACCCAGATACGGTAGAAGAATCTGACAAAACAACCAGGTGAGCATCTGGGTGCATAATAACCTCAGCAGAAACTCCCGGTAGAGGCTGGACAATGTAAGATTCCAGTCTTACCTTATTCACCTTCTTCTTCCCAAATGGTCGACCCTCAAGGCAGGAAGTTACATCCATAATACCTGTAGCAAGAAGCTTAAGTCGCTGATTCTCAACATACAAAGAAAGGGAAGAAAGCCTACTACGAAGAGTTTTGGGGACAAACGCCTGACAAACTGGTCAAAACGTATGGTCGTAGGCAGCACCTAGGTAAAAAAGACACTTATCGTGGCAGTCTTTATTGGTAATCAGTCTCCCACACTGGCATTTACCTTTCCTGGATGATATTAACCCCAAACAGCACAAAACAAACAGAAAAAGTAACCAAAAATCCAACTGGGTACTTATCTGTAACTGTGAGGACTCCAGCAAACAGGAGTAAGCACAGAAAAGCCAACAAACAGAAAAATGGTTAAAAAAAAACAAAAAAACAGATGTATGCAACAGACCGGCAGTTAAAACAGCATTCGGACTGGTGGCAAAGAAGTTCTGAGGATGGTACGCCTGAACATCACCTTTATGCCCTACCTTACGCAAGGAGCACGCAGGTGATGTTCATCGTACCTTAAAACAAAGGTAGACTTTTGTAAACTGGCCGGATGGAGGGCTTCAAGGCAGGGAATCCCATTCATAAGGAATACTGCAAGCGGTGAATGTAAGGACATCAAATATTCTGTCTAGTCTTTGTGACCATAATTATTTTAACACTGTTCTTTAAAAGAAAAAAATAGATTAACTATTTACAACATAATTTGAGGTCAGAAATTAACTAGTGACCATACTAATTTATTTTTCACTACAATACAAGTCTTAATGCTCAGACCAGTG